>NC_135373.1:128261237-128361237 GCF_049243985.1 Paroedura picta
GCCTCAACAATATTTCAGGGGTTCCTCCAAGGTCCAAAGGTTGGCAAAGGCTACGCTGCAAAGTCCCAGGGAAGATGCAGAGGGAGGTCGGCTTGTGCAGCTACTCACCTTTCTGTCGGTCCAGCGGGTGGGAAGACCGGGTGTGATGTCAGCTCACCGCCTCCTGTCACGATGACCATTGTGGTGTCTCTTTTATAGGCAAGACAATGTGGTGTGTCTGTGGCTCTGTTTGCACAAGGTCTCCGCTGATGTCATTCAAGAAGGGACTTTGTTGGGTCTCATAATCAAGGGGTGTTTTTCTTGTATGCTGACCAGTCAAGGAGATCTGCCTGGTACACACATTGGGGTGAGCTTAAGGGGAAACTAAAATTGAACATTTCTCTACTAGTCCACCAAGTACCAACTCAAACAGAAAGATCTTATGGTGGTCCAAACCTTGTCCATTAAATGCCTGGGACGGAAGAATGGCCATTTGTCCCTGTAGCCCAGGGGTAGTCAAACTGCGGCCCTCCAGGTGTCCATGGACTACAATTCCCATGAGCCCCCCACCAGCAAATGCTGGCAGACACTCATGGGAATTGCAGTACACGGACATCTGGAGGGCCACAGTTTGACTACCCCTGATTTAGCCTCTTATTGTCAGAGTAGCAAAGGTGATGGAATATTCATGCTGCTGAATGATGGGGAGAAGTCCAAGCCCTCACCTGACCCCAAAGAAGACTCAAGGACTTGGCCAAGTCAATATCCTGAGCAAGAGGCAGTTCCGGGGCTTGAGGGTGGTGGGAAAGACCTCCGCCTGAGACCCCGGAGAGCCACTGCCAGTCTGAGCGGACGAGACTGACCTTGATCAGCCGAGAGTCTGACTCAGCAGAAGGCAGCTGCAAGCGTGTCCCTGGGTATGTGGGCACAGGCGGGAGAGTTTGTGCTGCTTATCAAAGGGAATTGTATTTATTTATCGAGGGATTTATATACCACCCCTCTTGGGCGCTCCATCCATGATACAAAATCACGAGCCATTCTGAAATGCTCTCAAGTAACTCCAACAGACAGAACCTGTCCTGACTTTAATGTCTTAGAGATAAGCGAGGGCAGAGTCACTGGAAGGGCGATGGGGTCTGTTTTCCTGGAGCCCTTGCTCTGGGAAAAGGCAAAGAAAACAGAAAGCGCCTGATACCTCTGCAGAGAAGCCTTCTGTATGCTCCACAAGTTCCAGAGCGGATCCTGGACCAGGAACAAACCTGCCTGCTTTCCAGATCTCTGCTCTGCTTACATTGATCCTGCGTTGAGCAGGGGGTTGGACTAGATGGCCTGTGTGGCCCCTTCCCACTCTAGATTCTAGGATTCTATGAAGCCACTCAGCAGCAAAGGCAGGTGACGTCAGCACCCAGGGCGGCTGCAAATCGAACAAGTGAGAACCAGAATAATTTGGCCTTTGCAAGAAACAGGGCCTGCTTGCGTCCGTCCGTGAGCAGCGTGTCGGCAGTCGGCGTGTCTCTCCAGAGACTGACCTCCCATTGTCTCGGGACAATCGCCCCAGGGAGCATGCCAAGGGCTACGCGGGGGCCTATTGTTTGGCCGAGGTTGGCAAAATGAAGGAGCAGAGACGGGTTCTCTTGTAGAAAGCTAGGAGAAAAGATAAGGCGGGTTTTTTCTGTTGCGAGGGACTTATGAGAACAATTTGAGGGAACGCAATGAAATCAGGGCCCAGGAGCACCTTATTTAAGCATTTCCAAGGGAAGAACAGAGAAAGCCTTCCCCTCAGCCCAGTCCAGACCTTGCTGCTTGCCAGCTGTTCATTCTGGGTGTGTTGGGCCCCTTTCTCGGCTCCCCATTTGCCAGTAGAGGCAACAGAGGCTGTAGCCATGCAGGTGAGAGAAGGGGACAGAAAATGGTCTTTTTACCCAAGTAGACACAAAGAGACAAAGTAGACAGGGAGACCCAAGGAGAAAGCAAGAACTGGGATTCAGCTGAGACTGCCCAGGTACTAACATCAGACTCCAGTCAGGCACCTTTAAGACCAACAAAGATTTATTCCGGGCGTGAGCTTTCGAGTGCAAGCACTCTTCGTCAGACTAAGAACTCCTTACATGACCGTGGGAATATATAGCAAAAATTAGTTCTGTTACATTACTAAACTGTGTCACACATCCAAATACAGCCAATGACAATTCTTTGCCAAAACAGCCAATCAATCCCCTTGAAATTCAGTTGTTGTTCACACAAACATGGGAGAAATAAAACTGTCTGTGAAAGTGATCAAAGGCTTCCACACCACCCTATGTTGCTTGCCCCATCTGTTCCCATGCGGGTGTGAGACATTCTTACAAGCTAATTTCCGGTAACCATCTTATCTCAAGGCCAGGCAGTAAACTCAACATATCATAACATGACCATTACTTTACAGTCACATTATCACAGTACCACAAATAAAATAAGTTGTGAGGAATATGAATACACAAGTTGAACAAGGTTAGCATGAATAGTGAGATAAAAAACCTTTGTCCCTGTTGAGTCCTGGGTATGTTGTAGATGTTTGAACATGTCGGGTTGATAGTGGGGTGAAAGTCATCGTATATCAGAAACACAACAAGCTTATGCAAGCACTGAGCTACATACTTGAATAGATGACCTACAAGGGAATATCTTGAAATTATAAGAGCCGTCATTACACTGGGGGAGTAAATGCAGACAGAGAGTCACTCTAGGTTCACTGTTGGTCCAGAGGTCTCTTTTTTGCAAGTGTTCCTTTATTGTTGGGGGCGGGGGCTCTCTTTGAGTGCTCAACATGGTGTGGTGCATTTATTTATAACACTGCACAGACCTTTTTCAAGTACCTCTCCAAGTAAGTGCAAGAGACAAAAACACGAAAACAGCAGCAGCCTACATATCACATTTATTCTTCTGAGCAGAAGAGAACACGGGAGAAACGGAGGGGTGGAAATCATGTGAAAGGTTTCATATATTGGCCTTTTTGTAAGAAGGGGCTTCAGGTTCTAGGTTGCCAACCTCCAGGCAGTGACTGGAGATCTCCAAGAATTACAACCGACCTCCAGACAACAGAGATCAGTCCCCCTGGAGGAAAGGGCTGCTGTGGAGGGGGGGGGGGGGGTTGAATGGAATCGTACCCCCAAAAGCTCTTCCCCTCCCTGAATTCTGCCTTCCCCAGTCTTTGCCTCCAAATCTCCAGACATTCCCCAAGTGAGAGGTGGCAACCCCAGTTCCTAGTCGCCCTGCCTGTTATGAACATCGACGTTCTTCTAGCTATATCGTACCACTGGAAGGTGAGATATAAGGAGGAAGCTGTTAAAAGATTAGTTATGATAATGACCCATGAAGGGACCAGAAAAGATACGTATCTCTCATTGCAGAGAAAGACTTGAGTCCTCTTTTGTCTTTCTTTAATACTCCCTTATTGTTGTCCCTAGAGATGGAGCACTCTGTCTAGGGCAGTGATGCTCTGTCTTCTTGGTGCTTGGGGGGGGAGGGGAACAATGGGAGGGCTTCTGGAGTTCTGGCCCTGCTGGTGGACCTCCTGGTGGCCCCTGGGGCTTGGCCATTGTGTGCCACAGAGTGTTGGACTGGAGGGGCCATTGGCTGTATCCAACATGGCTACTGTTATGTTTTTATTTTCATCCTTACTTCTAAGTCGGCAGGCTTCGGGTATATCTGAGACCAGCATGATATCTGCCAGGTGTGAGAAACCTCGATTTCTAAATAAGAAAACTCCTGGAATGAAAGTTTCTTTATTTAAGAAAATGAAAGTATCTACAATCGGAGGCATAGTCAGGACTGAGGTACAAAGCACAGGGCAGACAATATAGGGGTTCACTCCCCTCCCTTGGGAACTCGAACCAGGCACAGTTCAAAGGAGTCAAAACACAGAGATAACCATTTGCGAGTCAGGGAACCGGAAGGGAGGGAAGGAGGGTGAGGAGGCATAACACATAATGGCAGGAAATCGGCCTTGGGGTGACAAATCAATGGGTCTGTGTTACATCAGGCCAGGCCAGACCTGCACTCTAACAAGCAGCAGAATAAAGCAGAAAAATATCATGGCAGAAATCTGGGGATTCTGACCCCAGGCCAAAGAGACACCTCCTGGGCAGAACAATTCACAGAGCACAATAACCCAGAAGAAATCACAACTGCTATGAAGTCCCAGTGCAGAGGGAGAAGGTGGCTGGTTTGTGCAGGTTCTCACCTTTTTGTCTGTCCTGCTGCATGACTGCTTGGATGTGAAGGCCGCTCACACTCCTCTGAAACTGCCTAAAGGGCCTTGGAGCTGGGCATCATTTATAAACCGGGCAATATATTTGTGCATGTGTGAGCCCAGGCCTCCACTGACATCATTCCAAAGCAAACCTGCATGGCCCTGTAAACAGGAAGCATTTTGCCTGTCCAGGGATGATTGAAAAAGTGATGCTCAGGGCACACACCCGGAGGATCGGCGCGGTCAGGAAGAAAATAAAAATAAGGTCAGCTGGGGGGTGAACTTTTCCCTGGGGAAGCATTTCCCGGGGGGGGGGGTAGAAATCCATAAGAAGGTCATCCTGTGCTGGAGAGTGATGGAATGGGATGGGGTTGTGGTGTTTATAAGCCACTTTGGGACTCCTCTGGGCAGTGAAAAGCAGGGTATAAAACCAGAAGCAACCTTCCCTACACTTTGGTTTTATTCTTCACTGTTGTTTCTTCTTCTTTCTTTCTTCCTTCTTCCTTCTTCCTTCTTCCTTCTTCCTTCCTCCTTCCTCCTTCCTCCTTCCTCCTTCCTCCTTCTTCTTCTTCTTCTTCTTCTTCTTCTTCTTCTTCTTCTTATTATTATTATTATTATTATTATTATTATTATTATTATTATTATTATTCGATTTATTTCCACTCCCTACAGGCTTGTGGCGGGTAACAGTAGTCTTAAAATCCCCCATTAAAAAAACCCCACTAAAAGACTATAAAAATACCCAACACAGCGAAAAATACCCCTCTCCCCGACCCGAACAAGGGCATTGGGGGACGGAGGGTGATGATGACCCCTTCAAACCCCCCAGGGGGGGGGGCACGATCCTAGGCTGAGCCCGCCTCAAGCAGGTCTTGTTTTTCGAGATCTCGGCATCTTCTTTTCTTTAGAGAAATGACGGTTTCCGTCGTTAAGGCGAACAGCAAAAAGCGTGGGCTTGCCTCCTCTATAAATCATACAAAGAGAAGAGTTGAATGTGCAGCAAGGAGGCCTCCCCTAAACTCCGGGTAGCCTTGCAAACTGCGTCAGGAGAATCAGGCCCCATTGCCGGCTGGAGGAGGGTTCTAGCTGACGGGCTTTGGAAAGAGCCTTTGTTCTCTCTAATGACTGGGGGAATTAGCGGGGAGCCCAAGAAATTCCTGGCACAAGAAATCCTGCAAGACTTCTTCTGGGAAAGGGGCCGAACCCGCAGGGTTTTGGGGGAAGAGCTACTCAGGACCCTCCCATCACATCTTTTGGGGCCGCCTCATCGGCTCGGCTGGAACCGCAGAGTTGGCTCTCTGGGCCTGTTAGGGTTAATCCGCCATTTTGGGATTATTGATATTTGGTATTTCACTGTGCTGGTTTTAATGTTTTAAGGGGAATTCTGTGGGTATTTGGTATTCTGATTTTATACTGTAAGCTGCCACGAGATGACATCGTCGTGAGTATAAATCAAAGCATAAATGAATAAACCTTGCTTAGCTTCTGAGATCAGAGGAGATGAGGCCAGCCCGCGTCCCCCAAGTCCAACGCCTCATAAAATCCACACAGCAGTCACAAAACCTGCCTGCACACAACCCTTTTCTGTCCACAGGACTCAGAATTCAGTCATTGGTGAGCTCAGTCACAGTCCTTTTGTTGGGTGACCTTGGGCCAGTCACAGTTCTCTCAGGGCTCTCTCAGCCCTGCCTATTGGGCCAGTCACAGTTCTCTCGGGGCTCTCTCAGCCCCACCTACCTCACAGGGGAGAGGAAGGGAAGGCTCCCTCGGGTAGTGAGAAGCAGGGCATGAAAGCCAACTCCTCTTCTTCTTCATAGCTGCCGACTTGCTTCTGGGGTCTATAACAAGAAGAACGGCTGAAAGCCAAGGGGGCATCTTGGCCCCCAAGCTCCGTCATGCAAGGGACAAAGCAGGCTGGCTGCTGAGCCTCTTTGCTGAAAGATAAGGCGCCCTTTCCCCACTCGCTCACCTTACGGATGAATTGCCACAGGACGGCACCCTTGCCATGGGAGTCACAGACCCCCAAGGGGCAGTAAAATATCTCGGTCTCTGGACCCAAAGGGCTATACAATCTCGATATATGGACAGAGCATTGTGACCACAGACACTCTGAATTCCCATCATAAAAGATGGGCAAGCGGCCAGAAGTGCCCCGCAGGGAGGGCGCAGTGCATGGTCAGGGAAGCTGAGGTCAATAGCCAGGAAACAGTCACGAGCCAAGTCCAGTGAGGGCCAGAAGGAGGTCCGTAACGAAGAGTGCCAGGCTGAAGGGGAGTCAGGGAAAGAGGACCCACAAGGCTCATTTGAGCCAAGGGCTGCTGCTGAGGCCGTCGGGGAGCCAGCCAGCTGCTGACGGGGCTTCTGCCAGGGTGGGGGCTCCGGTTCCAGGCCGGGTTCCCCGGGCCGTTCTGGTGCTTCTGGGCCGGGGCTGAAGCTCAGGGGCTGATCCTGGTAAGACTCTCTGCTCTGCCTCAGAGCCAGGCAGGGTTGCAGCTGGCTGGGGCCTGACAGTCCCAGTTCTCTCAGAGCTCTCTCAGCTACCTCCACCCCCCCCCCACCTGGCAGGGCGTCTGTTGTGGGGAGAGGAGGGGAAAGGCGTTGTAAGCCGCTTTGAGACTCCTTCAGACAGTGAAAAGCGGGGTATAAAGACCTAGTCCTCTTCTTATTCCATGGGATGTGCAAAACAGATTGGTTCAGGGAATAAGGGGATCCAAATGGCGACACGATGGGGCAGCGCAGGAAGGGGCTTCTTCAGGGGGGTGGGCCTGGAGTCTATTGCAATCCTTTCCTTTTGCTGTTCCGTCTTGGGCCTTGGTCCTCTGCTCCAGGCCTCCTTTCTGGGGCGCCCTGCCTGAGCCAGTGCCGTTTGTGTGGCCCCCTCGTTTCTGACCTCTCCCACGCTGCCATCCACTGGCCTTGGTTGCCGTATTCGGTCTAGACTAAAAAGGGCTCTCGATGAGGCAAGCAGCTGGCTAGCCTGGGAGCTGAACAGAGGGATCGTCCTCTCAGGGCCAAGCCTCGGCATAACTAGCTGCGCTGAAGGACGAGGAGCAATCCAAGGAAGGATTGGTAAGAATAAGCTGAAGAGAATTCTGAATAGTCTTAAATTATGGGGGGAGGGGGGCTACAGCAAGTGGCCAGAGAGAATTTTACCTCCCAAAATTGAGAGCTCATAGAACAGAATCACAGAATCCTAGACTCATAGAGTTGGAAGGGGCCTCCTGGGTCCTCTAGTCCAACCCCCTGCACTGTGCAGGACACTCACAACTCACAAGTAATGGGTTTAAACTACAAGTACAACGATATAGGCTAGATATCAGGAAAAAAAATTTCACAGTAAGGAGGTGGTGAGCTCCCCCTCACTGGCAGTCTTCAAGCAAAGGTTGGATACACACTTTTCTTGGATGCTTTGGGCTGATCCTGCGTTGAGCAGGGGGTTGGACTAGATGGCCTCTATGGCCCCTTCCAACTCTATGATTCTATGATTCTAACCCTCTTGCTCACCCACTGTCACCTGCCACCCCCTTGAACTCGAGGGCATCCAGTGAGGCTGATGGGCAATAGATGCAGGAGGGACAATGCAGAAGTACAGCCTCACCCAGCATGTGATTAAACTGCGGAATTCTCTGCCAGAGAATGTGGTAACTTGATCAATTAACTGGGTGCCTAATTAACTGCTCCCTCTAATTAACTTTAAATGGCTGCTGTTCCAGAGGAAAGTTTTCCACCTCTCAAGCGCCTCATGAGATTTCTACCCAGCAGCCAGAAATTGCCCCCGGAGGAGCTCAAAACTCACAGGAGAGAGGAGCTGCTAATGGGGAAGCCAGAGCACCCCTGGGCACTGCATCTCCCAGAATGTTACTATTGTTATTTTTGCAATCCCCAAACGAGAGGCAAAGGGAGTCATTAAAAGTTTGCTGGATGCCACAGCCGTCTTTGTGCTCAGTGGTCTGAAACTCTTTTTGATAATAAGTTTCATCATCTTGTTTGTTATACTATAAATCAATGGAAGTCGGGAAAGGCAGGAAACCTCCGCCCTTCTTCTTGCTTCGGTTCATGCTAAGAAAAATTCACAGCCAGAGGGGCAGAAGGGAACCGAGGGCCTCCCCATGTTCCACTGGAAAAACGCACCTCAATCCAAAAATTGTAAGCCAGTGTTGGACCTGTTTGCCATTTTGCCCAACCCAGGAAGAGGAGGAGGAGAAGAGTTGGTTCTTAGATGCCGCTTTTCTCTACCCGAAGGAGGCTCAGAGCGACTTACATTCGCCTTCCCTTTCCTCTCCCCACAACAGACACCCTGTGAGGGAGGGGAGGCTGAGAGAACCCTGAGATTACTGAAGAAGAAGAAGAGTTGGTTCTTTTATGCCGCTTTTCTCTACCTGAAGGAGGCTCAAAGGGGCTTCTAGTCGCCTTCCCTTTCCTCTCCCCACAACAGACACCCTGTGAGGTGGGTGAGGCTGAGAGAGCCCTGAGATTACTGAAGAAGAAGAGTTGGTTCTTATATGCCGCTTTTCCCTACCCGAAGGAGGCTCAAAGTGGCTTACAGTCGCCTTCCCTTTCCTCTCCCCACAACAGACACCCTGTGAGGTGGGTGAGGCTGAGGGAGCCCTGAGATTACTGAAGAAGAAGAAGAGTTGGTTCTTAGATGCTGCTTTACTCTACCCGAAGGAGGCTCAGAGCGGCTTCTAGTCGCCTTCCCTTTCCTCTCCCCACAACAGACACCCTGTGAGGTGGGTGAGGCTGAGAGAGCCCTGAGATTACTGAAGAAGAAGAAGAGTTGGTTTTTATATGCCGCTTTTCCCTACCTGAAGGAGGCTCAAAGCGGCTTACAGTCGCCTTCCCTTTCCTCTCCCCACAACAGACACCCTGTGAGGTGGGTGAGGCTGAGGGAGCCCTGAGATTACTGAAGAAGAAGAAGAGTTGGTTTTTATATGCCGCTTTTCCCTACCTGAAGGAGGCTCAAAGCGGCTTACAGTCGCCTTCCCTTTCCTCTCCCCACAACAGACACCCTGTGAGGTGGGTGAGGCTGAGAGAGCCCTGAGATTACTGAAGAAGAGTTGGTTCTTATATGCCGTTTTTCTCTATCCAAAGAAAAGATGCGTATTCATCATAGCAAAAATAGGAACTTCCTGATTTTCAAATAGTCTCCCCCAGCATTGATTGGCTCAAATTGAGATTTCCTGCTCCTTTAAGCACATCTCCTCCCTGCTTGCCTCCAGAACAGACAATGAATACAGAACAGTTAGGTCTCTCTCTCTCTCCTCTTTCTATACAAAGTTTGTTTCTCTTCTTAATAAAACTGTTTTATTCTTTTAAGCCAGCTGTGCTTTGGCCCTCTTGGCATATTTAAACTCTGCCTGCCTCTGCGTAGCAACCCTGGACTTCTTCCTTGGGGGTCTCCCTTGATCCAAGTACTAGCCAGGGATGACCCTGCTGAGCTTCTGAGATCTGATGAGATCGGCCTAGCCTGGGCCATCTAGATCAGGCTGAGATGATTTTCCCTGGCCTGCCTCTGCACAGCAACCCTGACATTTCTTGGTAGTCTCCCATCTCAGTATTGCCAGGATAAGCCCTGCTTAACTTCTGAGATCTGATGAGACTGCAGATGGCCCAGAGATAACCGTGAGTATGGCCACGTGGAGGTCATATCCGCCCTCCGGTCTTTAACCGAGAATCACCCCCCCCCCCTCCCTGTATCGAAGTTTCTGACATTCTGTCTGAACTTTCCCCCCTCGCCTCCATCGCCAGGTTTTATGGCCCAGAGAGTCCCTCTCCCCCTTCCCTTGCTTGCTCATATTTACCCGTGTCCTTGGTCTGCCTAGCAGGTGTTGGAAATTTACTGCTGGGAACAACAGCCAGGGCAGACTGGATGTCTCCTAGGATTCGCACCTTTTAGATCAAGTCTTTTCCTATGTGAACCCCTCTTCCCGCCTAAACTGCCCCCTATATGTATCCCCAAGGGGGCTACGTATGCTTGTCTCTGTCCATGCTTCCCTGCGCCCACCATGCTTTGTGGAACCCTTCAATGAAGACAGACTTCTTAGCACCACCTGTGTTTGGAGCAGTTCTGTGCAAGGAGGCCTCTTCTGGTCGAGCGGATCAGCCTACGGTTCGTGACAGTGGCCAGGTGTGCATCTTTCTGCAAACCCTGATCTCGGAACCCGCAGACCCCAGCCCAGCCAGTGAGGCTCATGGCAGGAGTGGGACCTACCTCTCTAGGGCTGGAAGGAAAGATCAAGGGCAACCGAAGACTTCGAGCAAGTTTTATTAGCCAGCAAAGAAGGGCAGGGGAAGGAAAACTCCAGAACAGCAAGCAAAGTCAGCCTGGGTCACTTTCAGGCAGAGTCGAAGGACGAGGTGCCTCTGAGATGGAGCCCAAGGTGGTCCCTGGGGAAGAGGCTTTGCAGAATGGCCTTGGTGAGCCTTGCATCTGGCAGGGATAGCTTGCTTCCAAGTAGAGCTTCCCCTGCACATCCGGGCTAAAATACTCTCCACCTGCAGAGGAAAGCTCTCCCATAGCTGCAGGAGGCATCATCCCAGTTCTTAAACCCTAAACAATTGGGAAAGGGAAAACGAAACCGCAGCTGAGAATGTGGCCGTATTGGCGGAATACAGCGTTGTCGGTGGGAAGACGGGGGCTTCATCGCAGGAGACCGGCTGCGGACTCAGGAGCTACCTGTGACCAGTGGACGAGGCCCTCCTGCGCAGACGGATCCCCCCAGGGCTGGGCCGTTATGTGCTCGCTGTACCCCTCTCACCGGCCGGCCAAAGATGACAGCAAGGCCCTCCCTGGATTCACGCACCAAACAGGATGAATTGTGCCCCCTTACCTGACCCCGGGGTGAGGACGACGCATAGTTGCTTCCCGCCAATATTGTTGGGTGTTCCGCCAAGCCAGTTGGCGTAGCTGAAGTAGGATCCATCAAGCCAATTCCAGCCCCGGTTCTGAGGAGGGGAGAAAGGGCCAAGTCGGTATTTTAAAGCAGGAAAAGTGCACATCCGCCCAGGGAAACTTGTCTGCGAGGAATTCTGTTTCCTGTTTCTCTTCATCCATTGAGGGCGATTCCTTTTACCGCTGAGAAACCCCTGAAACATTCTTGAAGCTTCGAGACACCCAGGAAGTGTCCCAGAAGGACACCCCCTCCTGCCACGCCCCCAGAAGTCAAGTCACCGGAAGTGACGTCCCACGGACAGCCCCACCGGCTGTGACGTCACCAGGCCAGCAGGCCTCTCTTCGACTGGGGCCCCTCCCCTTCCCACCCCCTCCAGGGGGTCCTCGGCCATTGGGGGGGGCGATACGGAGCAGGTCGACACGACGCTATATGGTCACATCACTGATCTTTTTTAAATGTAAAAAAATATTAAAAATTAATTCACTCCCACCCAATTGGAGAAATCCTTCCAGGGCCACGAGGAAACCCCAGGGCATCATGAAAGCCAGGCTGGGGGAGTCTGGGGTAGGGGTCCCCACGCACACGCCCAGGCTGTGGCTATTCTCGAGTGCACAGGGGTTGGTGCTGGCTCCTACCATGTCTGAATTCTGGCGCCGGTGTAGCCCAATCCACACCTCGCCCCTGTTCTGGTTCATCCGCGACACATAACCGGAGATCATCCGCGTCTCCTCGTCGTTGGTGATGGACGCCAGATGTCCGCCGTTCCTGTTCTGCTGACAAATGGCCTGCGGGAGACGGAGGCCGGGGTCACCTTCGGACCTTTGTGCTCAGCCTGGGCCAGGCAGTGCAGGAGATCTCCAGGCCCCACTGGCTCCCTGGGGAGACCCATCTCCACCCAGACCCAGGGGAGGTGCTGACCCCGGGGACAGCCTAAAGAACAGACGGGGCCTCGTGGTGAGACAGAAGCCCTGCAAGCCACGGTGCGTTCAGTGGTGGGTGGCGTGGGGGTGGCGTGGCCCCCTTCCCACCGCCGGCTCTCCCACCCTTCCCGCCACTCACCTCAGCCTCCTCAAAGGGCAGCGAGTATCCATAGAACTCATAGCAAAACCACAAGTAGCCGTCAGTGTAGGAGAAGGTGCCATAAGGGCAGGGAGACTTGGCCTCCGGGGCTACAGGGAAGGAGAGAGAGAGGCGATGTGGAAGGGACGCTCTGCTGGCTTAATGGGGCTCCTCTCGAATGCAGGACCTCGGGTCTGTCAAGGTTGGAATTGTCTGCTCGGGTGGGCAGCAGCTGTCCGAGGAAGAGGCCTTTCACAATCCCCTCTTGCCTGGTCCTGTTTCCTGGAGGTGCCAGGGAACCCGAATCCTTCTGTGTGGCCGCTGGCCCGAAAGAAGGGCGTCCGGCTTCAACCAGAGCCAGGCCATGAGCTCCAAGCCGGGGAGAACAGCTGCCAGCCGCAACCGGGGCCGTGATGGAACAATTCAGGTTCCGCGGGGCCTGCAAAAGGGCCCTCTCTCGCCGGGCATCGGGCCGAGGCCAGAACAAGCAAACAAAACCATCCGGGCTTCCCTCCTTCCCTCTCCAGAATAACCCGGGCCAGAGTGTGAGGTGAGTTAGGCTGAGAGCACGGGGCAGTCCTGAGGGGGGATTTGCACCTGGGCCTGACACGCTAAGCGTTTCCTCGGTGGCTTTCCCGGTTGGGGCCTTCCTGCATTCCTCTGGCATGACCAGGCATTCAGGCCCCGTCTCTTAAGCTCCCGCAAGCGGCCCCTCACTCTCCGTCCAGGCCAGAAGTGCACATCCCTACTTCCTGGGCGAAGGGCCTGTTCCTAGGCGTCCCCGTGTGCCCTGGCCGTGGCCGCCAGGCCCTGCCATCTCCCGTGTGGCCGCACTCTTCGCCATCAGACCTGGCGGCCCTGCTGCCCGGTGCTAAAGTGGATCCCAAAGCAGGTGCCTTACCTTCTGCCCAGGAGCTGGAAAGGAGGCTGCCGACAAGGCAAAAGAGTAAGCCAGCCAAGGGACTCATCTTGACCGGAGCCTAAGGAGACACGGGGGAAGGAGAGTCGAGCATAAGGGAGCATCCGGGGCTCCCCTGGACCCAGCTGCCAGGGCTGCCGGGGGCTCTCCCCTCTTCCCCCTGCCCCCCTCGGTGCCCAGCCAGGCATTCAGGCACACCCTTTGCCATTGCAATGGACTTCTGCTTTGCCTTTGTAAGGGTGGGTGTGTGCATGGGCCAGCCCGGCGAGGTGTTTGTCAGTTCCTGGAGATCCTTGGCCACAAGATTGGGGGCTGCCATCACATCCCGTCTGTGGGGCGTTTTGCCCCCGGGCCCTGGGAGTCCTGCCCGCTCTGTTGTGCATCAAGATCACACTGTAGCCGATTCTCTGCCTTGCCCTCTTGGCGCAGATAAACGAACGGGGATCACGGTGCAAAGAAGCTAAACACCAGCCTTTGCTGTGACTATGGACGGCTGTGCTTTTGTGACAGCTGCCTAACATTACTCATGGCCCTTGGAATTATCACAAAGGTCAATGCGACCCTATAGTGTGAATGCAGGAAGGTGACTCCGCCAAACAGCTTCTGCCATGAACAAGGACGAGCCTCTAGAATCCTTTTCCACCGGGCTCCGGCCTCGTGGAAGGAGCTCCCAGAAGACCCACGGCTGCAGGTCCTGCACGACAGAGCTCTTCCGACAGACTTTGCGTTGAGGCCAGGCTGGTATGGGATCCTGCCCCCCCCGAAAGTGCTCCCCTCTAATAACACCATCCCTGAAGGCTAGGAGTTGGGAGGGCGGGGGGGGAGAGGAAGGGGGGGGGTGCTAAATGTCTTGGGACTGGGAGTGTGGAGAGGGTTATGCCAACAGGGGAGGTGGACAAATGTACCTGGGAAGTTCCAAAGTTTTTGTGCCGGAGCTAAATTAAGATGGCAGCTTCCAGGCGATCTTCACAGGCAGCCCCTATAGAGCACATTGTTTTAATTAAACTACGAGGGCATACAGTACCATGGGAGGGGCAGCCCCTTGGTGGCCAAGGCCACGATTTCTTATGACCTCTGAATCCTCCCCTGTGCCTGGCTGGTATGACCTCTTATTGGGCAAACGCCTCCCCCTAGAATCAGAGTTGGAAGGGACCTCAAGGGTGATCTAGTCCAACCTTCTACGGAATGACAGAAACACACAACACCTCCCCACCCTCAGTGACCCCGATTCCATACCCAGATGATGCCCCATCCCCAAGAAAACCAGAATTCCTGGCCAGTCTGGCATGGAGAAATTCGCCTCCTGACCCCAAATGGCAATTGGCATTTCCCTGGGCAGGCAAGGAAGGGCCACAGGAGCCAAGCACTGACCCCACCCCTTCTGGCCAGTCACTCACCATCTACCTGAATAACCTTGCCCACCATGTGCAGGATATTACAGACAGACGGGGGCAAGGAAGAACATAGATGAGCGTATCTCAGGTGCCCAGTAACCTCTTGCTTTAGGATGCTTTGGGCTGATCCTGCGTTGAGCAGGGGGTTGGACTAGATGGCCCGTATGGCCCCTTCCAACTCTATGATTCTGTGATTCTGTGATTCTATGGATGCAGGATTTGATTATCAGTCCAAGACTGTAGGTACCTTGGGGCAGACAGTCACAAGTGTCCTGTACCTGGGCAATGCTAAACACCAGGGTAGTAACTGCGGCCCTCCAGATGTCCATGGACTACAATTCCCATGAGCCCCTGCCAGCATTTGCCGCAGTCGGACCACCCCTGCTATACACCAATAAGCGTCCCCCTGGAGCACATGGCTCTAGAGACAGTGACAAAAAGAGTGTTGTTCTAAGTGCCTTTTGAAAGAGAAGCCTCTATCTTGGGAGTCCTCAAAATGTTTCCAGTACAGAAATACTTTCATGATCAAAAATATGAGGGCTGGGGGTGGGTTACTAACATGTCAAAGCTCCCTTGGGTGGATCTGAGGGGAGGCCCTCTGCCTCCCAGGTGCTCAGACCCCTAAAAGTCTCCCCAAGGGGCTCCTGGACTGGAAACCAGCTGTTCTTAGGCTCCCCTTTGGTGCTCAAGCCCAATGAAAAGAAAGAGGGAAATGCAAGAAGGCTCTCACCTACGGATGGCTACCTGCTCCAAAGAAGGTGGCTTTTGGGCACCCAGGAGGGGGGAGCTTTATACTCGCAGGAGTGGGAAGGAACTCAACCCCCCCCCCCCCTCCTGCAAAGGAACAGAGCAAACAAGATAAGAGGACCGGAGGAAGGGAGATAAGATCCGGCTCGTCTTTAGCGCCACCAGATGCATATTCCTTCCTAGCCTGGGCCCCGTCATCACACACGCCCAGGCATCACACACGCCCAGGTCAGCCCTTGGCTCAGCCAGTTAGAGGGGCTCTCAGGGATGATGCCCTCTTGGCCTTTGGGCGCTCTCTTCACTCAGTATGCACGTGCCGTTCTTACAGACTAGCTCAGCTTACCAGATCTGCCAAGCTCAGGTCAGCTGGCCAACGCATTAAGCCTCTGCTCAAGCAGCAAGACGTTTTCTCCAGCTGGTTGGCAACCCTGCCTCCAGGGCCCACATCACCGCCTAATGGGTGCCGGCGCTGCCACGGGTGCTTGGCTTGAATTTAGCCAGTGATTGTCCACGTATGGGAAGGGTGCCAGGTGCCCGCTGTGCCACCCAAGTGCAGAGGGCAGCTGGGCCTGAGAGTGGGCCCTGATCCAGCCCAGGGCTCCTGCTGGGAGCTGCTGCTCCTGCTGCCATCTGCCTCCGGGCAAGGGGGGGGGGAGTGTTTGCCCTGCCAGAGGCCATATCAGTGGTGCTGGCACACAGCTGGCACGGATAATCAAGAGCAGAGCTGGGCTGGACAGCTGCAAAAGAAGAGGGAAAGCAGCTTGAAAGGGAAGCTCAGAACAAGAGGCATTGACCACGTCTGCCAAGCCAGCCAGCTGGCCCCCTAACTGTCCCACTCTGGCCTTGCCACTGTGACCCATGCCACGGCCACTTCCAGATTAGGCCTCTACATGGAGCTGCCTTTGAGTGGGTGGGCCGAAGGGATGGTGTTGGTGCTTGGCTTTCTTGCATGCCCAGGGAACTGCTGCTTGCCACGTCTGCATTCTGCAGGGGGCTGGACTAGACGGCCCTGGAAGTGCTTCTATGACTCTAAGATGCACTCCAGGTACTCCAGAGGGCAGAGGCTAGACTGCTACCTGAGCCTCCCTCCTTTGTGCATGGACACCCGAAGTTGTCTCGGACTGAATCAGACCATTGGTCCATCCCGATCAGTCCTGTCTGCCCAGGCCAGCAGCCACTCTCCAGGCATCTGTCAGGCCCTAAACCTCCAGTTTTCGGCACCACGACTGAAGAAGGATGAAGTCAAACTGGAGCGAGTCCAGAGCAGGACAATGAAGATGGTGAGGGGTTGGAAAACCCAGAATACTCGAGGGGCTGTCACATAGAGGACGGTGCAGAGTTGTTTTCTGCTGCCCCAGAGGATCGGACCAGAACCAATGGGCTGAAGTTAATTCAGAAGCATTTTCGGCTACACATCCCTCTGGCAGATGGTGAGTGGGTGGGAAGGAAGAGATGGCACCTGAGCTTGGCTCTTGTGGCCATTTCCTACACTTTGCAGGAGGTTGGACTAGATGATCCTGGAAGTCCCTTCAACTCTACGGTTCTATGAGTTGGAAGGGACTCCAGAGTCACCTAGTCCAACCTGCTGCAGAATGCAGGAAATTCACCACTGCCTACCCACCCACAGTGATCCCAATTCCATGCCCAGAGAAAATGTCCCCTTTCCCCCCCAAGAATGGCAGAACCCTTGGCCAGTCTGGCCTGGAAGAAATTCGCTTCCTGACCCAAAAGTGGCAATTGGCATTTCCCTGGGCCTACAAGGAAGGGCCAGCCCCTTCTGTCCCACCCTCCACGGCACCATGCTGCCTCTCAGCCTCACCCCCGATCTTTGTCTGCCACAGGAGGCATCTTCCCAGGTTCTGAAGTCCAGCTCCAGCTCCTGCTGCCCTCTTTTCAGCGGCTGAAATAGCAGACAAAGGGGCCCGTTAAAAGTCTCCTCCCGTGGCCCAAGCCCAGGAGCACCTCAGAGACCAAGACGGTTTTCAAGGCATGAGCTGTCCAGGTTCAAAGCTCCCTCCTTCCACCCTTTCTGCCAACTCTCCTCTCTCTCTCCCTGTTCCCCTGCTTCAGACCACACCAAGGTCAGGGGAGGAGACCGCCTTGGCTTGGCAGCAGACACCCACCCACTCCCATGCTCACTCAAGTTTACAAATCACACGCTTGTCAAAAGAAAAGTCAAAGGCTCGGATACAGCCCCAATTTAGTCTGCAGAGATGTAAGCACTGCTTCAAAGGCCCCGGAGAATCCTTGCGGGGCTCTGCTCAGCATCGGCAGGAGACCCACCCAGATCTCACCCAGGCAGGGTTCCCCGAGGGACCTGGAGTCACTTGGGCTGTGAAAAGCCCACACAAGGTGGGAAGAGGAAAACCCGACGCGGAAAGGCTGACAAGACTGCAGAGGAAGGCTCAGATCAAGGTTTCCCACACGCTTGCAGACAATATTCCATTCCAGCACCTCTTCTCTCCAAAACGACATTCTGACCGTGCAAATGCTGGCCCACAGCGGAAGCGCCGCTGGGACGGCCGGTGTCTCTATGAAGACCACACATGGAAGACTCTCATCTGGCACAGCTGGATCAAGAGCGCTGTCCTTCTGGCGTAGCCGAAACGAGATGGCCCCAGCAACCAGCGGGTTCCAGCAGCAGGCAGCAGGTGCCCAGCAAGTGCCCACCGGATTCCACAGGAGCAAATTCCTTGCTGGTGGGTCCCGCCTCCAGGTGAGCATCTGTCGTCCCCCCCCCACCCCAAACCCCAGATGCCTTCACTCCGGCTCTGTCCAGCCCTCTCGGAGCACGCGGTGAACGGCTGCCTGGGCATCGTAGCAAACTGCCCCCCTGCGCAGGTGGGGCTCCTCATGCTGGTACCAGTGCTCCTCACAGAAGTCCGGGAAGAAGACGGCAATCTCCCTCCTGGCAGCTGCAGCAGAGTCTGCGGGAGGAAAACGAGGAGCAGATGTGAGCAGATAGAAGGCCCACACCGTGGCCCCTCCTGGCTGCTCTTCAGGCCTGCATTTTAAATCCCGGGAGCAGACGTAGAAACCTCCACAAATATAAAACAAGCACAACAACGTTTACCTATCACCATGCCACTGTGGGACTGCAAGGCACAACAACTCCAACACCAACACAACCACACCCCACAGCCAACAGGGTCGTGTTCAATAGCAGCTGCATGTGGCAAGGCAACTGAAATCACAGCTTAGCCCACTGGCAGGCAGGCTGGATGCTTTCCTTGAAGCAGGCCATGGGGAGTCCGGACCATCTTAACTTCTGTAGGTTCAGAACCAGAAAGAAAAGCAGCTCCCAGCGCCCTTATGAAGCCTAAGGAGGCCTGGTTTGTACCCGGGGCCATCTCTGAACTTCAAGCAGGGTTCTGAAGAGAAGGTGGAAACAGGGACTTCTATCCCCCTTCTTGATTCCCATTTTGTTTCCTCATAGAAACTTTAATTTTATTATTTTTTTCAAAACATCTGGATGCCACCTTGGCAGCCAATCAGGGCCCACAAAGCCTCATAAACATCAAAACACTGGAGTGATTAAAGCACAGTTAAAATTATAAGACAATTCGATTAAAACACATAAATAAACAGTACCCAAAGGAGGACCAAGGGCTGTCATGGAGGCGAAGCCAGAAGAAACAAAAAGAGAGCCAGTTTGGTGTCGTGGTTAGGAGTGCCGACTTCTAATCTGGCAAGCCATGTTTGACTCCCCGTTCCTCCTCCCCATGCAACCAACTGGGTGACCATGGGCTCGCCACGGCACTGATAAAGCTGTTCTGACCGGGCAGTGATATCAGGGCTCTCTCAGCCTCACCCACCCCACAGGGAGTCTGTTGTGGGGAGAGGAATGGGAAGGCGACTGTAAGCCACTTTGAGCCTCCTTTGGGTAGGGAAAAGCGGCATATAAGAACCAACTCTTCTTCTTCTTCTTCCTCGTGCTAGTGACAGACCTCAGTAACGGGAGACAGATGAGCCCCCCGGGGGGCCAAGTCTGAGAAGGCCCTGCCTCAGGCCACCACCCATGGAGCTTCGAACGGGGTGGGCCTCCAGAGCAGACAGAACGGCACTGGTAACGTACAAAATAAGATACTGCTTTCTTCTGTCAAGGCCGACCTTTTTCAGACTCACCTGAGCCATGCACCGTATTCCGTGTGTCTGTGAGGCCATAGGTCCCTCGGATGGAGTCCGGATGTGTGTGCTGGGCACGGAAGACTCTGGTGGGGCCCATCAGAGACCTCCAGGAAAGGATGGCTTCCTCATGGGCCAGGATGTAGGCCCGCATCGGGCCGCTGGAAGGGAGAGGCAGAAAAGTAAGCTTCCCTTTCAAACATTTCAAAGGGGAAAAAACAACCAAATTTGCTCACTTGAGGAAAACACAAGATGCCCAGCCGTGGTTTTGTGCCAATGGGTATGGAGGTCCCCCTCAGCCACCATGGTCAGCAGCTGCTAGATAAACTCATGGAAGGTGAGTCTGACTGAGCGGAATCTCCCTTTCCGGCCTCAGAAACTGGAATTCGGTGGCTGCTGTGTGATACAGGAGGCTGAACTAAATGGATCTTCACTGGTCTGACCCAGCAGGGCTCTTCTGAGGGTCTTCTCAGGGGAAGGCCTCGGCCTCTCTGCCCTGTGGCTGGCCCTGCAGAGGAACTGGCTGGCCTCTGGGTGAGACGGGAGGCTGGACTGGAGGGACCCTCCGTGGCCTGACCCAGCAGGGCTCTTCTGAGGGTCTTCTCAGGGGAAGGCCCTGGGCTCTCTGCCCTGTGGATGGCCCTGCAGAGGAACTGGCTGGCCCCTGGGTAAGACGGGAGGCTGGACTGGAGGGACCCTCCCTGGCCTGACCCAGCAGGGCTCTTCTGAGGGTCTTCTCAGGGGAAGGCCTCGGCCTCTCTGCCCTGTGGCTGGCCCTGCAGAGGAACTGGCTGGCCCCTGGGTGAGACGGGAGGCTGGACTGGAGGGACCCTCCCTGGCCTGACCCAGCAGGGCTCTTCTGAGGGTCTTCTCAGGGGAAGGCCTCGGCCTCTCTGCCCTGTGGCTGGCCCTGCAGAGGAACTGGCTGGCCTCTGGGTGAGACGGGAGGCTGGACTGGAGGGACCCTCCGTGGCCTGACCCAGCAGGGCTCTTCTGAGGGTCTTCTCAGGGGAAGGCCTTGGCCTCTCTGCCCTATGGCTGGCCCTGCAGAGGAACTGGCCGGCCCCTGGGTGAGACGGGAGGCTGGACTGGAGGGACCCTCCCTGGCCTGACCCAGCAGGGCTCTTCTGAGGGTCTTCTCAGGGGAAGGCCTCGGCCTCTCTGCCCTGTGGCTGGCCCTGCAGAGGAACTGGCTGGCCCCTGGGTGAGACGGGAGGCTGGACTGGAGGGCCCCTCCCTGGCCTGACCCAGCAGGGCTCTTCTGAGGGTCTTCTCAGGGGAAGGCCTCGGCCTCTCTGCCCTGTGGCTGGCCCTGCAGAGGGACTGGCTGGCCCCTGGGTGAGACGGGAGGCTGGACTGGAGGGACCCTCCCTGGCCTGACCCAGCAGGCCTGAGGGTCTTCTCAGGGGAAGGCCTCGGCCTCTCTGCCCTGTGGCTGGCCCTGCAGAGGGACTGGCTGGCCCCTGGGTGAGACGGGAGGCTGGACTGGAGGGGCCCTCCCTGGCCTGACCCAGCAGGCCTCTTCTGAGGGTCTTCTCAGGGGAAGGCCTCGGCCTCTCTGCCCTGTGGCTGGCCCTGCAGAGGAACTGGCTGGCCCCTGGGTGAGACGGGAGGCTGGACTGGAGGGACCCTCCCTGGTCTGACCCAGCAGGGCTCTTCTGAGGGTCTTCTCAGGGGAAGGCCTCGGCCTCTCTGCCCTGTGGCTGGCCCTGCAGAGGAACTGGCTGGCCCCTGGGTGAGACGGGAGGCTGGACTGGAGGGACCCTCCCTGGCCTGACCCAGCAGGGCTCTTCTGAGGGTCTTCTCAGGGGAAGGCCTCGGCCTCTCTGCCCTGTGGCTGGCCCTGCAGAGGAACTGGCTGGCCTCTGGGTGAGACGGGAGGCTGGACTGGAGGGACCCTCCCTGGCCTGATCCAGCAGGGCTCTTCTGAGGGTCTTATGAAGGCCTCGGCCTCTCTGCCCTGTGGCTGGCCCTGCAGAGGAACTGGCTGGCCCCTGGGTGTGACGGGAGGCTGGACTGGAGGGACCCTCACTGGTCTAATTGATGGCCTGGTGGTAAGGAAAATCATTGCAACATTCTGATTGACCATACAGTTATTATTTATTTTATTTATTTATATTAGGTGTATATCCTGCCCAACCTGAAAATATAGGCTCAGGGCGGCTTACAGATAAAACGGGGAACTCCATGAAACCACAACAATAAAATCAACAGTCCCATCAACCCCACTGTTTAAGAATTAACAGTTTAACAATACAATGAAACAACAAGAAGAGTTGGTTCTTATATGCCACATTTCTCTACCCCAAAGGAGTCTCAAACTGGCTTCCAGTCGCCTTCCCTTTCCTCTCCCCTGCGGGGTGGGTGAGGCTGAGACAGCCCTGATATTCCTGCTCAGTCAGAACAGCTTTATCGGTGCTGTGGTGAGCCCAAGGCCACCCAGCTGGTTGCATGTGGGGGAGTGCAAAATCAAACCCGGTTGTGGGGAGAGGAAAGGGAAAGCAATTGGAAGCCACTTTGAGCCTCCTTCAGGTAGAGAAAAGCGGCATCTAAGAACCAACTCTTCTTCTTCTTCTTCAGTAATTTTTAAGGCCATCCCCCTAATCCCAGTCTCGGCAAGGCGGTGGGCCAATAACTTGTGGTCGACCACATCAAATGCGGCTGACAGACCTAAGAGAACCTCCTCGGTCCAGCTGGCACCAGATATCATCTGCTAGAGCAACCAGCAGAGTCTCCACCCCATGGCCGGGATGGAAGCCAGGCTGGTATGGATTAGAAATTGATTCTAGTTCTGCGTGTTGTTTTGACTGTTTTTGACCCTTGGTTCTTATCAAGAGAGCAGCATGTTCCTCTCCAGAATGTCGCTTCCCATGAGTTGGAGGACGGAATATTTTGAGCAGTGTCAAGCCGGTCTTATCTTGTGTGCCAAGGCCGGAAGGCATGAGTAAGCCATGGCAATCTGTAAACCTTGGGGGCTGGGGCTGACGTCACGCAAGGGCCCCGATCCCTGGCGGCAGTTCCTGGGAGGCTGGCCTAAGGGCTGTAGGGTGTTCCTGGGAGGTGGAGTGGGGAGGTGGGGACCCCAGGCTATTGGCTCATCCTGCAAGGGCATTATCTTTCCCAACCTCCAAGAAAGGGGTATTTAACACTATGGAATTCTATTGTTCTCTGCGCAGATTTGGAAACTCCCCTGTGTCTATATTTCTTCTGCAGTAAAATATATATTATTTTAAAGTTCTGTATGATGGAGGCTGGGCAAAAGAAGCCTAATTTGGCCGTTTGGCCATCATGATCCACAGCAGGGCTCCTGCGAGGTTCTTAGGAAGGCCTCAGCCTCCATGCCCTGCTGTTGGCCCTCCGGAGGAACTGGCTGGCTCCTGTGAGAGGCAGGATCCAGCAGGCCTCTTATGTAGCCCAGATCTGGATAGCCCAGGCAAAACCGATCCGCTCAGATCTTGGAGCTAAACAGGATCCGACCTGGCTAATATTTGGATGGGAGGCCTCCAGGAACGTGGATGTTCCCCCACGGAACTCCAGGGGCCACGACGTGGAGGGAAGGAGTGACAGAACACCTCCGAATGTCCTTTGCCCGGCTGCCAGGAAACCCTCAGATCTCCCGGCTACACTACACACACCATACAATAAAAATAACACAAGTGTGTATTCTTCAGCCACCTGCCTGACCGAGTCAGCTCTAAACTTGCAGTAGTAGTAGTAGTAGTAGTAGCAGTAGTAGTAAAGCTATTCAAGTGGGACGAGGCTGTGATGAGAAGGACCTCTGACTGACATCCTGGAGAGCCACTGCCAGTCTGAGCAGAAAATGCTGACCTTCATGGACCCTCGGCCTGGTTCTATTTGGGAGGGGGCTGTGGCTCAGTGGCAGAAGGTCCCAGGCACCTCTACTTAAAAGGATCAGGTCATGTGAGACCCTGGATAGCCGGTCTGAGGAGCCAGTACTGACCTTGAGGGGCAAACTATTGCAAATTAAGATCTACATTGTGCAGGCAGATGCATTGTGCAGACAGAGAGATGGATAGAGACAGACAAGTAATCTTTACAACAACCCTGCAAGTTAAGCCAGTGTTATTTCCCCCTCGTTCTACATATGAGGCTACAGCTGAGACAGCATCTTGTTTAATATTCTCAGGTGAGCTCTGAATCAAGCACTTCCTGGCTCACAGCTCATTCTGCTAACCAATACACTTAAACAGCAATGAGGACCCAGTTGCTATTTGCGTCTGGCTTTGTTCCTCTCTGTGGGGAACAACACTGGGACATACCTGGCCATGAACTCCACCAGCCTCTGGTAGAAGAAGCGCCCTGGAACAAGGAGGAGAGCAAGTGAGTTCATCCCAGGCAGCCAATGGGCCCTCCCCACAAGTTGGCCTCCCCACCATAATGGCCACGAATGCCTCAGGACCTCCGCTTTCTCCACCCCTGTGTCCTCCCACCCACTCCAGGAATGTTATTACGCAGAGCACAAGAACTAGGCCAAGAAGGGACTCCGCAAGACCAGCATTTCACATAAGATGCATGGATACATCATTTCCACGCAGAAACTCAACAGGTTGAGCCCATGAGCATCATCACACGTGGAGCTAACAGCTCCACAAAGAGACACACAGAATTTTCCACACACTGTTATAGAAGAAGAAGAAGAAGAAGAAGAAGAAGAAAGAGTTGGTTCTTACATGCCGCTTTTCTCTACCCGAAGGAGGCTCAAAGCAGCTTACGATCACCTTCCCTTCCTCTCCCGATAACACACACACTGTGTGGTAGGTGGGGCTGAGAGAGCTCTGACAGAACTGCTCTGCAAGAACAGCACTCTCAGGGCTGTGACGAGCCCAGCTGCCTGCCTGTGGAGGAGGAGTGGGGAATCAAAACCCGGCTCGCCAGATTAGAAGCCGTCGCTCTTAACCACGACGCCAGGCTGGCTCTCCAGCCACCCAGATGCATGAGGGCTTCCCACCAGAGGGACTAGTGAATGTGGCAGAGAGGCTGGAGAAGGAGAGTGTGTTTTATCCCCTCTTTTTCTCTAGGAATCTCAAAGTGATATGCAATTGCTTCTCCCTTTCCTCCCCGCACAACAGGCACCAGGTGGGGCCAAGAAAGATCTGAGGGAACTGTGTGGCCCATCAGGAAGCAAACTCGGCTCTTCAGATGAGAGTCTACCCCTCTTAACCACCGTGCCATGCTGGCTGTCACTGGACTAGGAGCAAGGAGGCCCATGAACCATGCTGGGGGCCACTGGGCCAGCTGCTCTGTCTCTCAGCCTCGCCCACCCAGCAGACATGGCTCTGGTCAGACTAAAACAGAGAAAGCGAGAAGCACACAGGCTGCCCTGGCCTCCCTGCTGGAAGAATGGGAAGAATAAAAATGCACCCAAGAAATCATTTAAGATGCAACTGAATGTTACAAGTTAGAAGAACAGAAACCTCGTCCTGAGTTCCTAAATTCCAAGCCGGCCCCTGCAGGCGTCTGCTGACCACAATGGCATCCTGAGCTCAGATTTTAGGTAGAATGGGTTGACCTTTGGAGAAATCCGATGGGAGGGTGTCTCTGACCTGAGTGCTCCTGGTAGAACTGCTGGCTCTCCTGCTTGTTCCACGCCAGGTCCCGGCACCGGACTATCAGGAATCTGTGGCTCAGAATGGTCTCGTGCACAGCCTAGCGAGATGGGGGGAAAAGGCCCAACAAACCGTTTAAGCCGGCAGTGCGAGTAAGGAGGGGGGCAGCACAGACATGGGGCCACCCTTGGGACTCTCAGCCCTGACTCCGCGCACACGCCTCATTGTGGGGACATACACCAAAGGGGTTGCCAACCTACAGGGGGGACCTGGAGACCACCCAGCATCACAGCTGCTCTCCAGACCCCAGAGAGCATTTCCTCTGGAGAAAATCTAGATTTGAGCCAGTAGTTCCTTAGAGGCCAAAAGACAGAAAAGAAGGAAAAACAAAAACCTAACCTGAAGAACAGGTGAGAACCAAAGAGGCCGAAGGACACAAAAGTATAAACAGATATTAAATAAACAATTTATTAAACAGAGATCAAGGTAATTAAAAATATTACAAACCCATAAAAAGGGAACACTTCTTTTCCCTATATGTCACACACACATCGGTCAAACATAGATTCAAATGGGGAGCCGTGTTGGCCTGAAGTAGCACAACAAAATCAGAGTCCAGTAGCTCCCTTAAGGCCAACAAAGACTGATTCAAGGCGGGAGCTTTCAAGCACACTATCAAACATAAAATCATAGAATCAGAGTTGGAAGGGGCCATACAGGCCATCTAGTCAACCCCCTGCTCCCCCGTGTGGGTGCAGGAAGAGGTGGGGCAACCTGCCACCACTAAAACTCCAGCCTGCAGCCCGGCATGAAACCTCCAGTGTATAAACGGTCAGTGATAGCAACAGAAGTATAAATATTCTTTTTTCAACCCGGGGGGCAAACAATCTTGACTCAAGTTGAATGCCTTCACATTTCCTGGGTCTGCAGCCTGCAACTATCGGCTGTTGTGCACCAGGCCCCTCTATCTGCAATCTCCCCTGGGTGGAAGCAGATCCGCCCGTGTGGCTCTCTGAGTGCAGGATCAGCAGCTAGAGGCCGAAAAAAGTATTTTTATACCTATATTGTACTTGAGACTGTGTTTGCACCTTTGAGACTAGCAAGATTTTTGGCATATAAGTTTTCAAGAGTCCAAGCGCCCACTGCCAGCCAGCTGAGGGAGGGAGCTCAGAGTCCCCGAAAACTGTGCTGGTCTCTAAGGTGCCTCTGGACTCATATCTACCCGTTCTGCTGCTGACCAGCCGGATGGACCACGCCAGCCCAATCTTATGGATCTCAGACACTAAGCAAGGTCAGCCCTGGCTAGTAGTTGGATGGGAGGCCAGTGAGGACGTCCGCAGTCGCCCTGCAGAGGCAGGCAAGGACAAGCCACTCCTGAATGTCTCTTCCCCCACCTGGAGGCCCCCGGCCAGCCCGATCCCATCAGACCCCGGACAGTCTTGGGATCTCCTGGCTGCGAGACACACACGGCGCACGAGAAACAATAATATGTGAATGTCTCTTGCCATGAAACCCCCATGCAGCCTCCAGAGGTCCACTCTGACCTGAGGGCCATGAAGCAGAAACACAGAGACCAACGCGGCTGACCTCTGGGACCACCTTCCTGGAAACGATGGCTGCTTTGGAGGGTGGGCTGCACGGCCTGCTCCTCTGCTGAGGTCCCCTTCCCCACAAACCCTGCCTTCCCACAGCTCTAGCCCCAAAGCTCCAGGGCCCTGCCATGCGGGCCGGGCCAACGTACATAGAAAGCAGCAACAAAGATCCGTTGAAGAGAGCCGTGGCCTCCCGTGGTCCGGTTCACAGAGAAGGTGCTGCATCTTAGAGCAAACCAGCCATTCTGCTCCTTACCTCCAGGACGAGGGGGTGAGCCACGGCATCAGGCTTGACGAGGGCCAGGGTGAGCTGCAGCGCCCGCTGTGGGGCGCACAAGACAGACTTCATCCGCAACGGGAGCTCCCTCTGCCCAGGCAGGCTGCGACTGGGGGGCTGCAGATGTCAGCACCAGCCTGCAAGAAGCACCACGTGGGTCAACCAATGAGAATCATTATTTATTCATAGTAGTAGTAGTAGTAGTAGTAGTAGTAGTAGTAGTAGTAGTAGTAGTAGTAGTAGTAGTAGTAGTAGTAGTAGTAGTAGTAGTAGTAGTAGTACTGGCAGTCTTCAAGCAAAGGTTGGTGACACACTTTTCTTGGATGCTTTAGGATGCTTTGGGCTAATCCTGCGTTGAGCAGGGGGTTGGACTAGATGGCCTGTATGGCCCCTTCCAACTCTAGGATTTTGTGATTCTATGAGTAGTAGTAGTAGTAGTACTAGTAGTAGTAGTAGTAGTAGAAGAAGAAGAAGAAGAAGAAAAAGAAGTTGGTTCTTATATTAAGATTTATATCCCGCCTCCTCCCGAAAACATCTCAGGGCGATTTACAGATAAAACTGAGATAGCTGAGGTGGTGGTGACAATGGTAAAGTTTGTTCTGGATTTGCGTTGTCCAGTGTCCAGTGTCACTGTTAAGGCCAACAGAGTTTTATTCTAGGTAGAGGCTTACCTCCCTAGAGGTGCCTCCAAGCCCACCTGAATCTATACTCGGACGGAGAGACCTGGGTTCAGACCCCCTTGCGGCCACAAGACTTGCTGCCTGAAATGTTCCTGGTCACTCCCCCTCCCCCTCCACGGGTGGGGGGTAGGTTGCCAGATTCACGTGGGGAAACCCCTGGAGATGTGGGGATGGAGTCTGGGGAGGACAGGGGCCTCCGTGGGGCACAAGGCCACTAAGTCCACCCTCCAAATCTTCCCCCCTGGGGAACTGATCTCTGCAGCCTGGAAATGACTTGCAGTTCCAGGGGATCCCCGGGTCCCACCTGGAGGCTCAAAGCATCAAACGAAACTCACCGTCGTAGGAATGCGCGCCCCAGAAGCATGCAAAATCCTGTGTGCAAAAAGTGCAGACTCTGTAGGTAGTTATTCAAGGTTGTCATCTACCTGGAGCAGGGGTAGTCAAACTGCGGCCCTCCAGATGTCCATGGACTACATTCGCTGGCAGGGGCTCCTGGGAATTGTAGTCCATGGACATCTGGAGGGCCGCAGTTTGACTACCCCTGACCTGGAGGGACAAGGAAGGGTGGGATAAAAATATCTGGGGGGGGAGGGCGGGAGTTTCCATCCATGGGGGGTCCCAGCCGCTCTGAGCAGCCCAGGCTTCGGTCGGGATGCTGGTTTCGGCTGGAGTCAGCAGAGCTGGACTGGGGAGATTCCAGTCTCGCAATGGAGGGATGTTGTGGTCGGTGCTTTAAGGGGGTTTTATGGGATATGCAGTTTTCATGGTGCTGCTCTGCAGGCTGCCCCCAGGAGACAGTGTCCTGAGAGGTGGGGGGGGGGGGATTTAAATATAAATAAAATAAAAGCAATTATCATATTGTTACTATACAAAACCACATGTATGCACATGTATGCACGTGTGTGTGTGGGCCTGCACATGCACACGTGCACGAGAGCCTCCGCCTTCTGCCCTCGGCCTTTTGAACGCTTCCGGAGTCCCCCCCCCCGGAGGCCGCCCTCGCCTACCCCACGGGGCTGTTGTGCGAGCGAGGAGGGGAGGAGGGGGCCCCGGACCGGACGCTGGGTTGCTTGGGGGCTGCGCGGGCCCGTCCTTGCAGCTGGGTCCCTGGGGTGGGCTGGATGCCCTTCGGGGGCCTCTCCGGGATCCGGCTGGGGGCGGGGGCGGGGGCGGGGGGGGGCTCAGGCTTGGCGCGGCGGCCTCGGACCCCCCCCCTTCCCTCCCCCCCTCCCGGGCCTTACCTCCGCGCAGGCGCCTCCTCCCGGGCGTCGCGGCCTAGTCGTGGTGGCGAGGCGCGCGCGGCGTTGCTAGGCGACGGGGCGGGCCTGGGCGGCGGGCATGGCCGGGCTGGGGCTGGGGCTGGGGCCGGAGCAGGCCGAGTACGACGCGGCCGACCACGTCAAGGTCATCTGCCTGGGCGACAGCGCCGTCGGGAAGTCCAAGTGCGTCGCAACGGGGGGGGGGGGGCAGGGAGGAGGGACCCCAGGGGGCATCTAGTCCACCCCCGCGCACGCGCGCGCGCTACGAGGGGGGCTCAGGTCCCCCTCCCGGGCAGGGCGGAGGGGCCAGGCGGCGGCTCTCCGGGGGGGGGCATGGACTACATTCACCATGAGCGGCAGGGGCTCATGGGGATTGTAGTCCGTGGCCCTCTGGAGAGCCCGCCTTGCCGTGCTGGCCCCCCTTCCCCAGGGCCCGCCCCCAAATCTCCAGGCATCTCCCGGCCTGGAGGTGGCGACCCCGCCCCCTGGACCGGCGCCCTCGCAGCAGGAAGAGGCTCCATAAGAGGGAGCTTTGGACACGGACGACCTCGCGAAAGGAGGCCCTTTTTAGGCCCCTGGGTGGGTGGGTGGGTGGGGGGGGAGAAGAAGGAGAACTGGGTTTTATACTCCGCTTTTCCCTGCTCGAAGGAGTCTCGAGGCAGCTTGCAATCGCCTTCGCTTCCTCTCCCCACAAGGGATCCCCGTGAAGGAGGTGGGGCTCAGAGAGCTCCCAGAGAACCACACTAACAGGACCGTGACTGGCCAGAAGCAACTCAGCTTGCTGCATGTGGAGGAGGAGGAGGGAATCAAAACCAGTTCTCCAGATCAGTGGCCACCGCTCTTAACCAGTTCACCAAGCTGGATAACTAGATAAATCGCTTGACAGATTATTATGATTTTACATTATATATAATTTATTATTATTATTAGTAGTATTATATTAGCAGTAAGAAATCAGTAATAAATTTTACATAGATAGATAGATAGATAGATAGATAGATAGATAGATAGATAGATAGATAGATAGATAGATAGATAGATAGATAGATAGATAGATAGATAGATAGATAGATAGATAGATAGATAGATGAAGCTTTTCCTACTATGATGCATTGAATGTTTTAAAGTTCATATTTTGTTGTTGTATAAAATAATGGACTACTGTCGCACACTGCCCTGAGCTGCTAGAGAGGGTGCTATATAAAATAAATAAATAAATTCTGCTGAAGAAGGTGGGGAGCTCCCCCTCACTGACGGTCTTTAAGCAGTGGCTGGACACATCCGTATGTATCAAGGGTGCTTTAGGGCCGATCCTGCATTGAACACAGGGTGGACTAGATGGCTTGTGTTGCCCCTTTCGATTCTGATTCTATGAAATAGATTTATTACCTGGACTTTTCTCTCCGCTTGCAGGTTGATGGAGAGGTTTCTCCTGGATGGCTTGTATCCTTTGAGGCTTTGCAGCAGGCATGCTGGCAAAGCGGATTATCATTCATTTATTCATTTATGATTTCATTTTTTAAAAACATTAAATTGAATTGAGTGGGTTTAGGTCCTGTCTTGGTTGGCGTGCCCACAGTGGTGCAGAGGCCTGCACACCCACAGCCCTTCTGAGAGCGGGAGGCAGAAAGCATCCCATGCAGAGAGGGACCTGTGGCCTTTCTGCCTTGTGACTTCAGCAGGTGCTCCCTGGAGCTTATCTTAAGAACCTGAAGTCAGCTGTGGGGCTCTACTCGACGTCTTGGCCACGTTGCCTTTGCGGGGGTCTTCTTTCCCCTTCAGAGCCCCCCCCCCCCCAGCAGTCCTCACCTTTGTCAGTGTCTCCTTGACTGTGTCCACAGCCAGCCGCAGCAGCTGTCTACCTTTGCCTTGACGCTCTACAAGTACACAGCCACCGTGGATGGCAAGAAAGTCCTTGTGGGTAAGACCCTGCAGGGCACGAGAGCCGCTCTGGAATCAAGGATAGCAGGGCTAGAATAAGTAAAGGGCGGAGGAAAAGCTTCCCTCCCTCCTTTTGTTTGGTTTCAATATTGGTTTTTACGTATAGGCCTGTCTCCTCCATTGTGAATGGCTGCAAGTCATTTGGAGCATTTAAGAAAAGAAAATAGCCAGAGTCCTGTAGCAGCTCAAGAGCTGGAGAAGGAAGCAGTGACTCCCAGAAGCTCCTCACTGCCGTTAGGTGGGTTAGTCTCTGCGGTGCCCCTGCGCTCCGGCTCTTCTCTGCTGCTCAGGACAGGGTAACCAGCGACCTACCTTGCTCTGTTGAAGGAAAAGGCAGGGGCTCAGTGAAGGAAGGCACACTCAAAGGTTGTACGTAAAATTCCCAGCATGTTTTGAAAATCAGTTAGGGAATTTGCAGGAAGGTGAGTGGCTGGATAATTTTATGTAAGAAACTGTCACCTAAAAATAGTCACATTAAGTGAAAATGTTACCCCATATAAATCTGTGGGGAGAGGAGGGGCTTTTTTTTAAATAACCCTGAAATCAAATGAGCAGAGGCAATAAAAGACAATAAATTTAATTTTAAAAACGACACGATACCTATAAATATCTTAATGCATTCATTCAGGTGGATCACAGTGTTGGACTGAGTCCGTAGGACAAAGTCCAGCATCACCTTAAAGACCCACAAAGCTTTATGCAGGATGTAAGCTTTCATGTTCATGCATGCTAATTCAGATACTGTGGGGGAAATATCCTCAGCCATGACATAGAGGTAGGAATGGGGGGGTGGGTTAATTGCTAGGAAGAGCTGGCTAGATGCGTAAGAGTGGGGGATGCAGCTGAGCATGGATGAAGAGCGTAATCAAGCTCTGTGAATTGCTGTCAGTAAACATGCAAACAGACAGGAGAAAAAAACTGAAGGCCAGCAAAGGTGAACTCTGAGTACCAGCAAGAACTGTGCAGATGTCTGCTCCTTCAGTTATATTAGAACAGATGTCCTTAAATGTTACATGTGGGGAAGGGGGTGAGTTGCCAGGAGGCGCTAAATACAGCAAAGATTGGAATAGCACGTTAGGTAAGAGATGTAAATGGCAGCAAACTGGCCTATAATCATCTCTCTGCCAATTGGCTGCCATTTACGTGTCTTACCATTTAGGGAAATCGGTTCTTGAAGTTGCCACTAGACTCAAACTTTGGCCCGATACATTCATACAGAAATGGCATTCGGCCGTTTCAGAGTATACAAGCCTAGACCTCTAAGACTGTCTCGGTGAAGAAGAGGAAAAGCCCCCTGTCTACACCAGCAGACCACCTCCTTTTAAAATCAGGCACCTTCACTTCCTTCTGGCAAGACGGAGGAACCAGCTCCTGTGTCTAAACAAGACCAATGTCCTACCTGGAGGGAAGGGGAGCTTATGTGGGGGGTGCCCTTGAGTCTGAAGCAAGGGCCATAATTCAGCATATCCAGGTCTCCCTGCAAGATGCTGGCTTTGTAACTTTAGCATCCATCTTGTCACTTGTGTGGATTCTTCAGAAGATTTTCAAAACCCATGAGGGAATTTTGCATTGAGTTTTGTAACTGGGCCCTGACTTTTTTTCCTCTCCTGCTGCTGTTTCTTCATATCATCATCATCATCACCACCTTGTTTGGGGTCCAGCCACCCCCCTGCCCCCATCCTCTGGGTCAGGATGACTGTGGGACGTGCAAATAAATGTCCTGTGGAGCATAGAGTCCAGGTCTCCCCTTCTGCTTAATTTGCTCGAGTCAGATTGTGGACGGGTCTTCAGGGGAGAGCAGGCTCAGGCGTGAGGCATGCCCAGCCTGTCCAGGGGGGAGAGCAGAGTCCTGCGAGGGGGGACTGGGGGGAGCAAAGGGAGACGGCTCAGCAGTGGCCACTCGGAGGAGGCCACTCTGAACTTGTTCCTTCTGTGGGCCAGTCCGTGGAGGCCCCGTGTTGGAGGCTGAGCCGGAGGAAGAGTGTCTCTCCCGCTCCTCAGCCCTTCAAGGCCTGCCCCATCAGTGGGAGCTCCAGCCTGGGATGCAGCTCTTTGCTCTGTCAAACGTCTGGCTTCTCCTTTTCAGATTTCTGGGACACGGCCGGGCAGGAGCGCTTCCTCAGCATGCACGCCTCCTACTATCACAAGGCCCACGCGTGCATCATGGTGAGGACATCAGCCCTGTCAGTTGGTGCAGTACGTGGGGTGACCTGGGGGTTGGTGGCCTGCAAGTGGGCGAGCTGGCTCAGTAGGGAGTTGGGGGGGGGGCTCCCGAGGGCCCTGTGGGCAGCAGAGTCTGGACAGGGTCAGATGACTCAAGTGTCAGGCCAGAGGTGTTCCTGTCGTGGCCTCCAGGTCCAAAGTCGAAGGACAGAAGCGCAGACCAATCAGCCAGAGAATATGCCAAGACAAGAGACAAGCTGCTAGTGGCTCAAAAGAGTGCCACGTGGGGCATTGTCCGTGGCACTCCGCTTTGCCACAATCCCTTGTATGACCCTGACGGGCAAGGGGAGGATTGTAGGTAACATTATACTGGACCAAAACTAGGAAAACCTTATACTTCATATCAAGCCACTGAAGAAGACTGGCCTCCTAAAACGAGCGTTGCACCGGGGCTTGGTGTGGCTACATATTTCATGTCATTAAAAGGCTCCATTTTGAGGCTCCGTCCGCTTGTCTCTTGCCTTGGCATGGACTTTGGGACAGCAGATCCCGCTGAGGGCAAGAGGAAATTGCCCCTCTGCCCATCTTCAGGGGTGGTGCCTCTGGGAAGGCCAGCCCCTCCCTTCCCCCAGCTGGCAGGGGGCTCCTGGGGCCTGCTGCAAGAATCCCACCCCTGTTCCCCAAACGTTTTGCTCCTGTGGACCCCTCTGGAATCCTGGCATAAGATGGTGGACACAGCCACCAAGGGGGCTGCCAAGGGAGGCAGCACCAACGACAAGGTGGCCACTGTGAACAGCAGGGCCACAGACAAACGCAGTCCAGCAGCTGGGGACGAGATCTGTCCTTTTAAAAACCGCACTGGGAAAGGAGCGGAGAGAGAATCAGACTAGAAGCACACTGGCAGCAGCTGCCCAAACTGTTCATTTAACCTGCATGGCCAATCAGAAGCCCTGGTGGGCAGGAGCCTCACCCACTTCCCAAAATACTTACTAATTCTTATTATTCTTCCATTTCTGAAACCGCCTCTCTTGACATCGTCATTTCGGGGTGGTTTACGACAGTTCAATAAAACAAATCACTTTGGGAATAGCAATAGCAGAGTTTTGATGTCCCTGGAATCCACAGGCCTTGCCTTGGAGACTCCTGCCTTACAGGTAATCTGTCCACAAGGAACAGGCTGGAATCGTAATTGTGGGATTCAGCACCCCATTGAGTCCCCGTTTTTATTTGGCAAAACCTTGCAAGCCAGGAGGGAAGGCATCTTAGCAGGAGGTGGGGGGCCAAGATCCCTCCTGCTGGAGCAGCCGTGAGCAACTGTGACAGACCCCCTTCTCTGCCTCTCTCTCTTGTGAGGTCTTCGACGTTCAGAGGAAGGTCACCTACAAGAACCTGAGCACCTGGTACAAGGAGCTGCGTGAATTCCGCCCTGAGATCCCCTGCCTTGTGGTTGCCAACAAGATTGATGGTAGGTCTCCTCGTGAGGCTGGAGACGACTCAGCCCTTGGCTGAACTTGGGTTAAAATCATGGAACAGCATCCGACGTTAGAGATGTCAACTGTTAGAACAGTGGTCCCCAACCCCCGGTCTGCGGACCGGTACCGGGCAGTGGATTAGTCGGTACCGAGCTGCAGCTCCTCGTCCTCCTCCCCAGCTGCTGCCTCGGGGGCTGCCCTGCCACTCTGCTGCTGGCTCACCTTTGGTGCTCTCTGGCGGCCGCCATGGCTGGGGCTTCCCCTGGGCGTGGCATTGCACAGCTGTTGCTGGCAGCGCCCCCCAGTGGGCGGCGGGAAGTCAAGCATTGTCGGGAAAGCCAGGGGAGCAGAGGCTCAGGCGGCGGGCCTCAGTAAAATTGTCAAGCGCTGACTGGTCCCCGGTGATAAAAAGGTTGGGGAACACTGTGTTAGAGGATGTGACATTTTGAAATAGCTGAGTGTGTCAGGCAGACTGAAGGACTTTAATTATGTTTTTAAATGTATGAATTGCGCCCCCCCCCCCCCAAATAAGAGGGACAGGCCCTGGCTCATTGGTGAAGCATCTGCTTGGCCTGTAGAAGGCCCCAGGCTCAATCCTCAGCATCTCAGGTTTTAAAAAACGGGGGTTGGGGGGGGAGTGTTGAATGAAAGACCCCAATCTGAGAACCTGGAGAATTGCTTCCAGTCTGACCCCGATGGAGTGATTCCGTCTGAGTGAACTCCACTTGTTCAGAAACAGTTGAATCCCAAAGACATTGGAGAGAGGCAATAATCTGAATGACTCCGGCAGCCATGAAAGCCACGGGTGAAATCAGGGGCAGCCTCAGGGCTCAAGGAAACGTCTCGGGGGTCAGCGAATGGCCACGAGGCTTCAGCAGGCAACCAAGCGAGTGGCCAGGCCGGTTTCTGGGGGCAAGTGTTCCCAGGGAGTGTGGTGTCTTGAACAAGGCCCTGCTATCTCCAGCTGGCTTCAAGGGAGACGGAGGAAGACCTTTCTCTCGGATGAAAAAGGACAGGGAGACCCCCGGAAGCCAGGCTGGGCAGGAGAACTCCGCAATTTATTTTTGTTTGCAGGGTTCTTCCTTGGACAGTTTGCAAAATATAAAATTCCACTCAAACAGCAGAGACCTCCAGTCAGTAACGCAGGAGGACTAGAACTACAGAGTTTGAAACCGGCACAAGCAAAAGGCCTGCATTGCAAGCAATGCAGAGAACGGACTGCCAAGTGCCATGCTTTTAAAATAGTCACAGCAATGCTTTTTTTCTTCTTTTTTTTACATTTTTTAATCTTTTTAGGGCAAACCGATGACTCAGTTCTGTTCATAGTTTTTCTTTCAGTTTTAACTCCCATCAGGACCATCTTGGCTAAAAATGTGGGGTAAAAAAATTACTTAATATTAACACACTCATTTATTTAAAATATAATCAAAGTTCTTAACCAATTAAAAGAATCATAGAGTTGGAAGGGGCCATAGAGGCCATCTAGTCCAACCCCCTGCTCAACGCAGGATCAGCCCAAATTATAAATAATCCAACCACAAATATATTAAAATTTAACTGCCACCCAATGAATTCTAAAGAAATAGCACTTCAAATGTCCCCAGTCTGCTCAGACTTCCACCCAAGCCCTTCATGCCCTGTGAGGTCCTTCTGAGAGGTCTTGTGGGAAAGTGCCGGGGCAGGCAAAGGCGCCTGTGCAGTATTGGGGCCACCGCTGAGAAGGTTCTGCTTCTAATGGACCCCAGCCTGGCTTCTGCCAGTCACGGCATTCCGGGCAGGACTCAACTAAGACCTTAAGGGACAGACGGGGATTGTCCTCTCTCTTGTAGCTCATTTAAGACGTTGAAAGTTAGTCGCTCTGCCTTGAATTGGGCGTAAAGCCACCAATGTTTATATTGGAGAGCCAGCATAATTTGGCCTCTTCAGCTCAGAGCCTTTTCAGAAACATAAAAACAAAATCAAAAACAAACCAGCGCAGGCGAGGCATGAGAGGGGCCTTCTCGGTGGCCCTTGGAATTGCCGATTGCAGAGCAGTCATTTGTGTCACGAGGGAAGGAAGAAGCTGGCTGCATCCCGTATGAGGAATGTAACAATGTGTGCATACTCTTTGGTGGTGCTTGGGGTTCGGACTCTGTCCCTTCCCATCAAGAAAGGTTCCCCTTTCTGTTTCCCCCCACAGCTGACCTGAAGATGACTCAGAAGAGCTTCAGCTTCGCACGGAAGCTCAACCTGCCTTTCTATTTTGTTTCTGCCGCAGACGGCACCAACGTGGTGAAGGTGCGGGAAGGCAGCTGCCCGGGGCAGGAGACCTTCCCTGGGCCACGGGGGTTGGGCTTCCCAGGGGCGGGGCAGAGGAAGAAGCAGAAGTCCCACCATGCCCTTGGAACTGGCCGGCTTGTTCCTTCCTCTTCAGGTCTTCAACGATGCCATCAGGCTGGCTATTGGCTACAAGCAGAATTCAAGCGACTTCATGGATGAGGTCCTGGAGGAGCTAGAAGTAAGAGAGCCTTCCTTGTCCACTCATGTGGCAGAACGGCCTTTTTCGGGCCATTTGTTATCACCCCCCTGACCCCACTCCAACCATTTCAGCGATGCGCTGAAGCCTATCTACCTCCGCAATGGCTTCTGCTTCTGCTGGGCCTCAGGGGATGGACTAGGGCTGGGGTTGGCATGTAGAAGGACCTGAGTACATCCCGGCACCTCCAGTGGAAATACTCCTGTGTTTTGATGATGGGAAAGATCTCCGCCTGAGACCCTGGAGTCTTGCTCCTAGTGTGGGTAGGCAAGGCTAATCAGGAGGGACCGGGGAGGAGGTGGGTTTGATTCCACAGAAGACAGCTTCTTGTGTCCATGGCCTGGTGTAGCGATTAGGAGGGGCAGCTTGTAATCTAGCAAGCCGGGTTTGATACCCTGCTCCTCCTCCACATGCAGCCATCTGGGTGACCTTGGGCTCGCCACAGCACTGAGAAAGCTGAGCAGGAATATCAGGGCTCTCTCAGCCTCACCCACTTCACAGGGTGTCTGTTGTGGGGAGAGGAAAGGGAAGGCGAATGGAAGCCGCTTTGAGACTCCTTCGGGTAGAGAAAAGCGGCCTATGAGAACCAGCTCCTCTTATGCATTTGCGGTGTGAGTGGCAGAGCCCTTTCTTACGTATAGCCGAGCTTCAGTCCTTGTCTCTCTGGCTAAATAGATGAGGGAGGAGGGGGTAGCTGAGACCCTGGAGAGCTGCTCCCAGTGGGGCAGACAGAAGTGACCTTGAGGGAGCCTGGTGGTCTGATGGAGGATGAGGCAGTGCCATGTATGTGACCCTGTGTGCTGGAGACCCCCTTCCTTCCTTCGATCCAGAGTCTTGCCTGCCACTCTGGGCTTCCTGGCAGCAGACTGCTTGCTGGCCCAGAGAGAACTGTCAGAGAGAACTGTCCAGCCCTTTTCCCGGTGGCAGCAGCGCTGCTTCACCGCACATGACGGAGCATTCAGGGGCTGCTCTGGAAGCACCAGCATCATTGCTCCCTCCAGCCATGAAAGGCCAAAGGGTGTACTCTTGCCCGACTGAGCTGGCAGAGATGTGGCTTGTGTGGAAAGGCCCCTGTCATGATGGCTAAGCCTGGAGGGGACGCTTTAGGGCAGGGGTAGTCAAACTGCGGCCCTCCAGATGTCCATGGACTACAATTCCCAGCATTTGCTGGCAGGGGCTCATGGGAATTGTAGTCCATGGACATCTGGAGGGCCGCAGTTTGACTACCCCTGCTTTAGGGGCACCACATAGATGCATTGGTGCCTGGGGTTCTCTCCTAGCCACTCACCTTTCTCCTCTTGTGTTCCCTGCAGAATTTTGAGCTGGAGAAGCCAGGGGAAGATTCATCCGACAAAGAGGAGGATGGCCCAGAGGACAAGTCCCTGGTGACCTGAGTCCTGGCTCCACAGCCTCCTGTAGCTAGCGCCAACAGGTCCTTGAGAGCATCCAGCTGTCCTCCCTTTCACGCTCAGGACGGAGGCAGCTTGACGGAGAGCCGGTCTGCTGTTCCACGGGCTCGTGGTGTGGCGGGCTGAGAAGTCACACTGGAGCAGCGGCCCATTGGCAATAGTGGGGATACCGTTGGGGGGGTCATGGGTTGGTGGATCCCTCCGGGACACATTTTCTGGGAGCTTATCCCCTTGTAGGTGGCATCCAGCTCAAGAAATAAACACCAGCAGAATGGCATCAGAATGTTCACAGTTCTTGTTGCATCCTGAGGTCTCAGGTTATCTGAGAGGCATCTGACTGGGGGCTCATCTAGCACAGTCCTTCCTAAACTTTTTCAGGGTGTCGCTCCCTTGGCTTCCAGGCCACATCCCTAGTGCCCCCTACACACATACACACACACACAAACACACACACACACACCTCTCCTGTAAATTCAAATCACACATTATATTGCCTACACTTCTTTTTTTGGGTTGCTGTGCCATGGCCATAATTTTCCTCTGGAAAAAAAATATATACATTCTTTGTAAAACCCACTTTGGCTACTCATTGGTGAGAAATGAGGAGAGGGGGGGGGGCAAGCAATGGAAAATCCCGTGAAGGCTTTTCCAGCCCCCCCAAAGATGAGGGTGAACCCTGGCTTAAATTCCTAGAGATCTTGGATAGAGTTTGGGAAGGGCACGAGTGTGAGGAGGGGAAGGAGTTTCCTTCCCGGAGGTAAGCAGGGTTGGGTCAGCACTGGGGTGGGAGACCCCCAAGGAGGTCCAGGGTCGCTACTACCCAAAGGCAGGCAATGGCAAGCCCCTGTGGCACATCCCTTGCTGGGAAAACACAACCGCGAAGAGTCATCCTACTGCCCCCCCCACTGCCCCCAAATTCCTCACCGCCCCCCTCAATCCTTCCACTCACCTTGGGGAATGTACTGTCCACTTTGGGAACCCGTAATCTAGCAGCGGCCAGTCGGAGGGCCTGGGTGTACACAGGAGCCCTTGCGCTGTGGTCATCTCTGGCACCTGCTCTCAGGACAGGGCCACGCTCTTGAAGCCACTTTCAAAGAAGCCCCTGGGGCTACTTTTGCGGAAGTGAATCCCCAAAGATCTTACAGGGGCAGGATGAATTTTTCTCCCACACTTTTCCATTCCCTCCCAAGCGAGCTCTGGCCCCCCCTTCCCACAGATCATCTCCATGCCAATTCCTCTCTCCCCCGCCTGTCATCTGGTTCTCCACTTTCTGCATTTCCAACAGAGCGTTCTCCGTCTGGGTCGCGTTTTGGGCATCCTGTGCGCTGCTTCCGCCCCAGAGGTGCAGCACTGAGAGGGAGATCTAGGGTGGGAAGGGGCCTGCCGGGCCACGGGATCCCTGGCACAGGAGCTGTCCAGCTGCTGATTGGGACTGCACTTCCCAGCACAAGAGGGGGCTAAGTTTTCTTTGTGTTGTCACTCAGCAGTCCTGTCAAAGGAAGTTAGCTTGAAGGATGGAGACTGGCCCAGTGACCAATCGGGTTCAAGACCAACACAGGGTATCAGGTTCTGGAGAGTATCAAGTTCCGCTCTGCATAGACCAGGGGTGGGCAAACTGGCTCTCCAGATGTCCGTGGACTACAATTCCCATGAGCCCCTGCCAGCACATGCTGGCAGGGGCTCATGGAAACTGTAGTCCATGGACATCTGGAGAGCTACAGTTTGCCCACCCTGGCATAGATTCTCAAAAGCTGTCACCCGCAGAAGGATGTTGGTCTGCAAGGGCAGCCGTTCTGCTTCAGCCCAGTCCAGCCGCCCTCTGAAGGAGGACTTGAAACCCGACTCTGCCGCTTACTGGAAAGCCTGCTATAAAAATGTGCAAATACCCCTTTCTATATTAGAACTGGTACCAATTTTCTCTGAGGGAATGTGTTCTGCAGTTTGCTCTTGGATATTCTCCGCCCACCCACAGGCAGGCGGCATGTGCTTCACACGGAGATGTCCAATTTACAGGGAGCTCCTTAGCAAGATGACCTTTGGTGGTGCCACTTTTGACTTGCCGTCTCAAAGTACCTGAGGGCAGCCTGCCAAATGGTCCCTTGAAATGCCCCAGAGCCTCAAAAATCCGGCTTTCCTGAACATTTTCTGACTCCCAATATGGAAGATGAGGGTTCCCTCTTGGGTTCCAATCTACCCAGACCCAGAAAACGCATTCCGAGTTGGATCTGGCTAAGGGTCCATCCAGCCCAACTGCCCGTGTCAGAACCCAGATGTCATCAGGAGGCCCCCCAGTGGGGCCAGAAGCCCTCCCACTGTTGCCCCCCAGCACCCAGGAGACAGAACATCACGGCCTTTAGGATGCTTAGGGCTGATCCTGCACTGAGCAGGGGGTTGGCCTAGATGGCCTGTATGGCCCCTTCCCACTCTAGGATTCTGTGGCCTCAGCCAGAGCGTTCCACCTGCCCCCATGGACCTCTGCTCCCTGTGCTAATCCAGCCCCCTGGAGATGTGCCTGAGACTTTCCCCATTCCTTCTAGCAAACAGAAGGCTGGCTGAAAGAGCAGGGGAGCCCTTGAGCCTTGAGGCTGCCGGCATTCCACTCGGCCATTCGTTCTCGGCTCTGGGCCTGGCCTCTCTCAGACCAGCTGCAGGGGAAAGGTGGCCCTGGGGCTCCCAGCAGGACTCCTGTGTGGTCTAAAAAAAGGGTCACGGGCATCACGTTTTTGTTCTTTGTTTGCACACACTGTATCTTACTACACACGCGATGCCGGCAGCCTCCCAGAGAGGCAGACATGTGGGGAAGGTGTGACGCCGCAGCCAACAGGCGGGGGGTGGGGGGTGGGGGGGTGGGAGCTGGGCTCAGCAGAGCGGGACGTGATGAGATGGGAGCTGTGCTAGGTAACAAAACATACATTTATTTCCCTCTTCTGTCCCAGCTTCCACAGGAGCTGCTCAGCACTGCTCGGTCCTTTTGACCCCCGCGGGTCACTCTTTGGCCAGAGGCAGGTCCAAGGGCTCCTTCTTTTTGCAGGGGTTGTCTGCCTCCCCACGCTGCCCGGGGGCTGGCAGAGGCTCTAAACCCAGGGGAGAAGACTCATTGGCCTCCATGGACTGTTCCACCAGGGTCAGCTTTGGCCCCGCGTGGCCCTTTTCCTTCCTGGTGGCGTGCAGCAGCCTCTGAAGCATCTTAAAGAAGGATGTCACCGTGCGGTTGGAAAGGAGAGGGACCGGCAGCTTGCCTAGGGGTAGGGGGCCAGGCAGGGGTTTGGGCGGTGGCTTGTGTGTGCTCTCAGTCTCTTCTGGGCACAGGGGTGTCGTGCCCGTCTCGGGCACGAGCTCAGTCGCCAGTAGGCCGAAGGGCTCGGATCCTCCCTCGGGCCCGGGTGTGAGTGAAATGTGGTGTTTGGGTGGGCAGGCAGGCTTGGGTTCACTTGTGGGTTCCAGTTCGGGGATCAGTGGCTGTGTGGCATTGGGGACTTCCTTGGGCTTTGATGGGGGTTCTGTTGGACATGGGGGCTCAATCTCGCCCTCAAGAGGCGTGGACGGCTGGCTTACCACCTCAGTCTCGGCCTGTGCAGGGGCTTGGGATGCCAAGGTTGTGGTTTCCTCTGGCTCGACTTGTGCGGGAACTGCGAGTTCCAAGGTTGTGCTTTCCTCTGTCTCTGCCTGTGCGGGGACTTCGGGTTTTAAAGCTGTGCTTTCCTCCGGTTCGGCTTGCGTGGAGAATTCGGCTTGCAAGGCTGTGCTTTCCTCTGTCTCTGCCTGTGTGGGGACTTTGGGTTTTAAGGTTGTGCTTTCCTCCGCTTCGGCCAGGGTGGAGACTTCCGGTTCCAAGGTTGTGATTTTCTCCGGTTCGGCCTCGGTGGAGACTTCCGGTTCCAAGGTTGTGATTTCCTCCAGTGCGGCCTGGGTGGAGACTTCAGGTTCCAATTTCGTGCTTTCCTCGGGTTCGGCTTCGGTGGAGACTTCAGGTTCTAATTTTGTGCTTTCCTCCGGTTTGGCCTGGATGGAGACTTCCGGTTCCAATTTTGTGCTTTCCTCCGGTTCGGCCTGTGTGGGGACTTTGGGTTTTAAGGTTGTGCTTTCCTCCGGTTCGGCCAGGGTGGAGATTTCAGGTTCTAATTTTGTGCTTTCCTCAGGTTCGGCCTCGGTGGAGACTTCCGGTTCCAATTTTGTGCTTTCCTCCGGTTTGGCCTGGGTGGAGACTTCCGGTTCCAATTTTGTGCTTTCCTCCGGTTCGGCCTCGGTGGAGACTTCCGGTTCCAATTTTGTGCTTTCCTCCGGTTCGGCCTGGGTGGAGACTTCCGGTTCCAATTTTGTGCTTTCCTCCGGTTCGGCCTGGGTAGAGACTTCAGGTTCCAAGGTTGTGCTTTCCTCCGGTTCGGCCTGGGTGGAGACTTCCGGTTCCAAGGTCATGCTTTCCTCCGGTTCGGCCTGGGTGGAGACTTCTGGTTCCAAGGTTGTGCTTTCCTCTGGTTCGGCCTGGGTGGAGACTTCTGGTTCCAGTTTTGGGCTTTCCTCCGGTTTGGCCTGGGTGGAGACTTCCGGTTCCAAGGTTGTGCTTTCCTCTGGTTCGGCCTGGGTGGAAACTTCAGGTTCCAAGGTTGTACTTTCTTCCGGCTCGGCCTGGGTGGAGACTTCCGGTTCCAAGGTTGTGCTTTCCTCCAGTTCGGTTGTGCTTTCCTCCGGTTCGGCCTTGGTGGGGACTTCAGGTTCCAAGGTTGTGCTTTCCTCCGGTTCGGTTGTGCTTTCCTCCGGTTCGGCCTGCGTGGAGACTTCCGGTTCCAAGGTTGTGCTTTCCTCCGGTTCGGTTGTGCTTTCCTCCGGTTCGGCCTGGGTGGAGACTTCAGGTTCCAAGGTTGTGCTTTCCTCCGGTTCGGTTGTGCTTTCTTCCGGTTCGGCCAGGGTGGAGATTTCAGGTTCCAAGGTTGTGCTTTCCTCCGGCTCGGCCTGCGTGGAGACTTCGGTTTCCAAGGTTGTGCTTTCCTCTGTCTCACCCTGCGTGGGGACTTTGGTATTGGAAATGGTGCTTCCCTCCATCTGGGTAGGGGCTTCCATTTCAGGGGTGGTGCTTTCCTCTGTCTGGGTGGCACCTTGCACCATGGGACTGATTGTGGTGGTAATCTTTGTGTGAAACTGTAACCAGGAAATTGGATGAGGCGTTGTCTGGGTTGTTGTCGGATATAATGTTGTTAAGCCTGGTTTATGATTTGGTCGAGGCCTCGGTGAAGGTATAAGCTCATGTGTAGGATTTGGCAAGGGTCCCGTCCACTGCTTTATCCAGTCGTAGAAGTACTGTATAGAGGTGTAGACCCCAGGCTTCTGTGGCTGGCCACAGCCCCGGCCCCAGCTCGTGAGTCCAATAACCCAAAATGGCTGAGAGTTCTCTTCCCTGCACATTAAGGGCCCGCCACTGTCTCCCTGCAGACAGAAGACAGGCAGAAGAAGGGTGAAGCCTCGTTGGGGAAGCAAAATGGGCCAACTTGGGGCATTTGTCTTCTTAAAGAGGGTGGAGACGAGGGGCAGGGGCAGATTCGGGAGCCAAATCACTAAACTCTGAATTAAGTCATCTTTCAATTTAGGTGGTTGGGGCTCGTGAATTTATGCTCCACCATTCCAGGAATCCTTTTTATTTTCCTCCCTTTGGAAGGCAGGGGAACCACAGGGAAATGGCTATAGGTTATTTAAACCCTCCCCTGAAGCCCAAGCCAAGCATGGAGAGAGAAGCCGCTCAGCAGAACCAGTTGTTTGTCAGGCTGTGTGGGGAGGGCCCATTTGAACCCCCCAAGCCATGCGGGGGGTGGGGAATTTTTCAAAACAGTCCTCCCTGCAGAGTCCAAGCCTATTCTGTGTAGGTCATTCTCTCAGTGGGAATCACTGTGTAATGTGTTATGGAGGCATTTAAAGGGATCTAGGCCCTTTTAAATGCTTCGGAAGTGAAAACTTTAGCACTCCTGAACCTTTATGTTGATATTAGCATCAGGATTCGGGTGATTTGGATTACAATGAATAGGTTCACGTTGATTCAGCCCAAACCCGAAATAGGCCATGGGGGTTTTTTGTGCCTGCCCCTAGTGGAGATAACATGTCATTGGAGGAGAGGAAAGGGCGTGGGACCAGTGTTCTGTGGGAAAACAGGAAACATGGCACCACGGTCAACCACACCATGGTACAACTAGCCAACCACTACTCTCTGGCCTTGGAAGGAGGGGCTCGGTGGAACTGCCCCTTGCAGCCCGTCCTTCGCAGGAAGCCTCACCCCCTCCGGCTGTCTCCTGCGGCAACCTCCTCGACCTATCCCAACTCCTCTGTTTCTATTTGTGTCCTAGATAGGATGGCGTAGCTGCATACTCATGCATATGGTGGGTAGAATTTGTAATGCAGGAAGGACTGTCAATTCAAGGGGGAGGGAGAGCAGAAGGATATGGCGGGGAGGGGGGGGCACAAACCTAAAGGCTTCAAAGGCCAGCCAAGAAGCAGAGATTCTCAATGGTGGCGACCAAGAGGGTGGGACCCCCATTCTGTGGCCACATCAGGAGAGGGAGGGACGGGCAGCCTAGCAGGACTTTGGGTGGGGATGTTATTGTGGAGGTTGGGCATCCCCTTCCATCTCTTCCAAGGGCCAATGATCACCACTTAGAGGGGCGCAAGCATCGTTGCCCATTCCTGAGTGAGCTAGAAAGGAAACGTTATGGTCTGTGAGGGGGCGAGGTTGAAACCACCTATTGGATTTGGCGTCTCAACAGAGCCAGCCCTGCGCCCCCTCCCTAAGCTAATGGACTCTGGGGCATTTTACTTGGATTTGCCCCCAGAACACATCAGCAGATCAAAGGCCTGATGGTTCAAGTGGTCTCTTTTGTGGGGACGTAGCTACAGAATACCCCCAGCCCATCGTGGGACATGGCTCTTTTCCACAGGTGACAGGGGGGGTGGGAGGGAAGCACACAAATGCTTACCACAGTGAGTTCCACCCAAGTATGTCCGACTCTGAGGTCGAACCACTAGACCAAGAGTCCAGTTTGGTACCTCCGACCCAACACATCTTGTTCTTCCTTTTGGCACCAGGAAGGTGTTGAGCATCTTCCAATGGCCTACGGAACAGAGAAGCTGTAGAAGGCCGTTTGGGGGAGACTCAAGCCCATTTTTATTGCCAGAAGAGAGGAAATCAGGAGGACATTCTTAACTCTCTTTTCCTTGGGCAAGTGCATCTTTGTGCAGGTGGATTGGGATGCTCAGAAGGTTTGAAGGACAAAGTTTGAGCCCAGGGAAACCATTAAGGCCAGCCGAGCTTTCTTCAAGGGAAGTGGAATGGGAATGACCAGTCCATACGTAGAAGCAGAGGGGGAGAAGTAAATTCACATACAGCATCATGACGGTGTTTGACAGATGCAAGGGCCAAACAGGAATAGCAAGCTCGGTCTATACGACTGTCTATTATTCGGGCTCAGTTCCATGGGACGTTATGGGGAAGGAAATATGTCAAGATTGGAGATTGATGGGCAGATGGACCTTCACTTGTGGAATGCCGAGAGTAATGACCGGAGGCCCCGCCAGATCCTCTCAGGAAGGGGGGCATCTTTGCAGCAGCATCTCCTTTGAAGTGGGGCCATTGGTTGGGTGGAGCTCTGTCCCCAGACCAGGGAAATATATGCCAATCCACCACTCCAAAGGACATTGCATTCTGCTGTTTATTACACTGCATTGCATTCTGCTATTCTAAGCTATTGTTCCAAATAAGAAATAAAATAAAGAAGACATATTGCCCTTCCGGGGGATTGTTGAGAATGCAGCTGTGAGGGCTGAATGAGGTTAGCATACAGAGTGGAACCCCCCCCTCCCCCCAGGCCAATTGACACAAATCTGACATCAAGAATCACAAGGCTGAGGAAGCCACAGGAAAACATCTCAGACTCTCTGAGCACTCAGTGGAGGACCTCAAAGTAGCTGTTCTAGTGCAAAGGAACAGACTGGAAAGGGAAATTGCTGAGTTGCAAGTTATTATAACACTCAAATCAATGGAATCACCAGGACTTAACAGGGATAATGGTGTCTTATCTCACTACATCTGACTATCAATCTCCACTCTTGACATATTTCTTCCCTTCACTCTGTTTCCCCTGGAATTTAACCCAAACAAATAACCTTATAAACTAAATTTGTTATTCCTGTTTGGCCCTTGTATCTGCCAAACATCTTCATGATGCTGTATGCTAATTTACTTCTCCCCCTCTACTTTCACATATGAATTGGCCGTTCCCACTGTATCTGAGGAAGTGTGTGTGTGCCCACGAACGATCCCTTAATAAAGCTCAGTTGGTCTTAAAGGTGTTTGATTGGGCTCAAGCTGTGTTCTGCTGCTTCAGACCCACACAGCTGCCCATCTGGATCTATCCGGAATGTTTGCACTATGAACTTTAGAACTTTAGAGTTTATAATTTGGCAAGTTAATTAAATTCTTGCCATAAATACTGTCAGGGTTTGGTTTTTATAAAGGGAGGTCACAAATCCCAATGGGGTGGAATGTGGTCAGATTTTGGAAGCCAGCTTGGTGTATTGGTTAAGTGGTGAGCCAGGTTTGATTCCCCATTTCTCCGCCATATGCAGGCAGTTGGGTGGCCTTGAAGTGGTCACAGTCCTCTTAAAGCTGTTCTCACAGAGCAGCTCTCTCAGAGCTCTCTCAGCCCTACACTACCTCACAGGTGTCTGTTTTGGGGAGAGGAAGGGAAGACGATTGTAGCTGCTTTGAGACTCCTTCCTTCTTCAGTTTTTCCAACCTACCACTGAACCCCAGGTATACCTTTGTCCTCAGGTCTTCTCACAAGGTGAGACTGCAGCCCCACAAGTACACTAGAGTGAGTTCTCCCCCTGAAGCCCTCCTTTACCTGGCAGGTGTCAACGCCTCCTTCCTCGTAGCCGGCACACAGGTTATGCTCTTGGATGGTCCCGTTGTACCAGCTGCTGCTGTTGCACGTCTGTATGGAAAAGCGGTTGACCCTCGACTCCTGCAGGACATCTGACGGACTGGTGACTGTGGGGGAAAGAAGGCATGGATCCCCTTGGACACTGCGTCCCTCCCCCCACCCCACCCCCGGGGCCGGGCTGTGGAAGGAATTTAGCCACAGCCATCGTCCTGCATGGTCTGTCCATGGGCATCTCCAGGACGAAGTCAGTGAGGGGCACCCCCCCACCCCGGGAGTGAGGGCATGACCCATGTCTAGAGGGCTCTGAAGGGTCCTGAGGCAGGGGGTGGCAGGAGCCCAGCGAGGAAGCAGGACCACGCGGCCATAGGCTGGATCAGGCCCTGCGTCCATCCTGAGGATCCCGGGCTGAGGTCTTTCCCGAAACCTCCTGCCTTTTCCTTTCCAGTGGGCCTGCCGGGAGCTGACCCTGGGGTGCCCGGCGTGCCAAGCAGGAGCTCTGCCCATGAGCCCCAGCAGCGTTTACCCAATTCTGGCATTTCTGTTCTCTTCTGGCTCCTCAGTTCCTAAGGGAGCCATGAAAAGAAGAGAAAGATCCCCTCGTGGGCGTCCAGGAAGGACCCAGGGGCGTTTCTGCCGTATCTTGGGATCGGCAGAGCGTGGATGAGACACTGGGCAGGCAGCCCACCCTTCATCGTGCCCCTTCTCTCCCCCCCCCACCCCCCGCCTTAATCCTCGGGGCCTGGGCTGGGACGGGGCCGGTCTGTTTCTCACTGTACTCTTTGGTGATGGCCCAGCCGCTGATGTAGCAGTCCATCAAGTCGGGCAGCGCCACGAGGTCGTTGGGCAGGCAGGCCGGCTGGATGTATCTGCTGCACTTGACGGGCTGGTCCAGCTCCAGGAGGGCGATGTCGTTGGCCGCGGGGCCCGGCTGGTAGAGCTCGTGCAGCACCACTTGCTTGACGAAGCGCACGTGGACTTCGGGGCCCAGGTCCGAGAGGTTCGAGGCCCCCACCACGGCCCGCCAGTGCGGGAGATTCCTGCGGAGAGGAGGGGCACGGCGTGGGCCAGGGGGCAGGCGGCAAGAGCGCCCGTTAGCCAACAGGCTCTGCGTGGTCCTGGAGGGGGCTCGGGAACCGTTCAAAGGGGGTCACGCATTCCAGGATCTGGAGCCTCCCCAGAGCCCCCGGGGGAGTGTGGAGGGACACACAGAAGGGACCCCAAGATAGAATCATAGAGTTGGAAGGGATCTCCTGGGTCATCTAGTCCAGCCCCCTGCACTATGCAGGACACCCACAACCCTCTCGCTCATCCACTGTCACCTGCCACCCCCTTGAGCCTTCCCAGAATCAGCCTCTCCATCAGATGGCTCTCCAAAAAATCTCCAAAGATGGAGAACCCTCCACCACCCGAGGAAGCCTGTTCCGCTGTTTCTTCGGTTGCCTCCTAAAGCTTGCAAGCGAGGGGGCCAGACGCTTCTCCCTGGGGAGGCTGCTCCAAAGCCGAGGGGCTGCCACTGAAAAGGCCATCTCTCATGAACCCCAGCCCAAGCCCTGTAGGGCCCAAAGGGCACCACCAGCACCTTGACATGGACTTGGGCTCAGGGCAGCTGCTGGAATGGCTGCAGTACCGGGACATTGCATCCTCCCAGTAAGTGGCCCTGACCAACAGTCTAGCCACAGTCTATACTATATCTACTCCAGCTGCAGCTTCAGAACACTCTTCCAGGGTAGCCCCAAGGAGAGTACATTGCAGTAGTCTAAGTGTAACTGAGGCATGGATCACGGTAGCTAGATTTAACAAACCCAGGAATGGGGGCATCTAACACCCAAAAGCACTGCACCAAGCCACTGCAGCCACCCGCTGTGCCCCCGGCTTCTGAAGCAGAGGCCATCCCACCCAAGGCAGGAGACCCCTCCTCAACGGCCAGGTCTGCTGTTCCCCCAGCCCAGAGAGCCTCACTGGTCAGATTCCTCCGTGCCCCAGGTGCCAGGGTGGCATGGGAGGCGCTCCTTGCCAGCGTCTGCCCTCACCTTTTATTTCTGAAGCAGTGAGCTGCACTGAGAACCCAGTGGGCAGCAATGAGGGAGCCTCCGCAGGTGTGCTTGTGCCCCGTCTGCGTGGGCAGCTGCAGACTGACGACCCAGGGCCAGGCGCCTGGAGGGGCATTGGCCCCGCCCTCGACCAGCGTGTCCCCGTCATGCTTGGCCACCGAGGGACGTCTTCCACAAATGCTGGAAAGGAACGGGACAGAGGTCAAGCTCCTGCCGCCAGTGGTCTCTGCCACACCTGTGCCCTGGAGAGGGCTCCTCTTGGGGCTGCGTTTTGTGTCGCGCTGCTGCCAGGCCCTGTTCGGCTGAGGCACTTCTCCAAGACCGCCCCTCCTTCTTCCCACTCATCTACATCCATCAGCAGATCCATCAAATGTGGGCCTGGATCCATAATGGGGCAGGAGCCCTCCCTCTACTCACGGCCTCCCCTGTGCCTCTGCAGACACCCCCCACCGATTTCCGCCAGCCCACGTGGGGATTTGTGGCTCCCCACCGTGCCCCTTGCTCCACCGGCCGCCTGTCCCCCCCCCCTCTGCAGCCGCTGCTGCCCGCGTGGCCAGAGGCCTCCTTCGGCGCCACGCTGGGCTTGCCACTTACTCGCAGCTATTAACAATGGCATGGCTGGGCCAGCAACGGCTCAGGACCAGAAGTAGGAGGAGCAGCCATCTCATCCTCCTCGTGACGCCAGACGCTGCTCCCACCACATCCTTCCAGGGCTGTTGACATCACAAAATGGAAGTGTCCCTGCCCTTCCAATCGGCCGGCGAGCAGTGTGACATCACTCGGAATCCGCCGTCCGCATCACGTTCCTTTCTCCCCCGGAAGGCGCAACGCAGGATCTAGGCCAGCTGCCAAAGCAAGCCTGTGCCGTTGACTTGTTCCTTCCTGGGTGTTCTCTTCCTGGGCTCTGGGCTTTGGAGACCTTCTCTGCTTGGTCTCTGGCATCCTCCTTCTCTGTGGGGAAATGCAGGGCACGGCCGTCCCCTCGCTTGTGAGAACCTCCTTTTGTGACACCTAGTATCTGAGTGCACAGTACACTCAGAACCTTTCTGCCGTCAAGGTGGCTACGATTTAAAATGCTCAACACAGGATCAGCCCTAAGCATCCTAAAGCACCCAAGAAAAGTGTGTCTCCAGCCTTTGCTTGAAGACTGCCAGTGAGGGGGAGCTCACCACTTCCTTAGGCAGCCTATTCCACTGCTGCACTATTCCACTATAAAACCTTTAATGTAAACCCCCCCCAAGAGACATTAAAAACAAACTTAAAACAGAGTTTAAATATGCGCAAAGACATAAAAGCAGCAATTAAAACGTTGGTCAGGAAGGAGGGATGCCTAAGCTAACGTCAAACAAAACAAAGGCCTTCTCCCTCGGAAGAGAGTTCCAGAGCTCAGATGTCATGAGCGGGAAGGGCCCTTACCCTGCGGACAGAGTTTCCGTATGCAGTGAAGCACCGGACTGCTTAAAGATGTCAGTTCTTTTATGGTGAGGAGAAGCAACTATGTAGCGAGACAGGAGATAAGAGATTCCTGACTAGCTGTTCTAATGATTCTCTGCAGTCGTTCTGTCTGCTGTGGAGGCAAGCAGGGAGGAAGTGGCTCCAGGGAGCAGGAAGTCTCCCACTGAGCCAATCGGGAACTGGAGGAGTTAACTGGAAAATCATCGGGAAGTTCCTGTCCTGCCTATGCAAAATAGACATCTCCTTCGATGCCCCCTGCAGGACACTCTTCGTCTTCTGTTCCATCATGCACATGGCCGGTCTTGCATATACTCTCGTAGCCTCCCCTGTGTGGATTCCCTTCACGGAGCCAGTGGGGGTCATTCCACTTTGCATTGGTTTGGGGGGACTAGCTTCATGGCTGGGCAGAGACCTTGCGTGGCACTGTGGCTCAGCACCCCAAAACCACGCTCAGTGGAACATGATGTTTCAAGAGGAAATGCCATCGCCCCAGACAGCTGCTCTTGGCTGTCGTCAGGGAGGGGCTGCTTGGAGATTTGAGGTCAGGTTTGGCTGAAGAGGGAGGACAGAAACACATGGTTTACTGTTTCTGCAGAGTCCATGACTGCAGAAATTGGAAGTGACAGACAGGTGGATTAACTTATCAGCATGGATCAGGTCACTCAAGAGGGCTGTGCAGGTCTGTTCCCTTTCTGTCCACTAATCCCTGCTGTTACCTGGGGTTTTGGGGTCCTGTTTTAAGTGTGGAGCACATACATTGTCTTGAAGTTCTCACTGCAAGGCTAGCGCTTCTTGCAGTCTGGTGGATAAAGGAGGAGCCAGTCATCTTCTATGAGAGTGTCTGTATTTTCAAAGAAGGGAGGGTCCATGTCTTGATTCTCTGTCTCGGGTGCCCTGCTGGATCAAACCAGGTAAGGTCCATCTGGTCCAGCCTCCTGTCTCACACAATGACCAGCCAGTTCCTCTGCAGGGCCAGCAAGAGGGCAGGGAGGCTGAGGCCTTCCCCTGGTAAGAACATAACAGCCCTGCTGGATGAGGTCCGTGGTCATAGAATCATAGAGTTGGAAGAGAACTCCAGGCTAATCTAGTCCAACCCCTTGCAGAATGCAGGAAACTCACAATTATCTGTCCACCACGGTGAACCTAGTTGCGTGCCCAGATGATCTTCCCCCTCCTGCCTAAGAATCCCTGGCCAGTCAGGCCTGGAAGAAATTCACCTTCTGATCCCAAAGTGGCAACCAGTATTTCCCTGGGCATGCAAGAAAAGGCCACAAGAGCCAAGCTCTGCCCACCCACTCACAACCTGCCCAAGTTCACTGAATCAGCATGTCTGTCTCAGATGGCTCTCTAGCTTCTTCTTAAAAACTTTGAAAGGAGAATTCGCCACCTCCCAAGGTGGTTCCTCTGAGGAGCTGCTCTGTCAGAAATGTCTTCCAGATGTTTAGTCAAAAATTATTTTGAATTAATTTCAACACATTGGTTCTGGTCCGACCCTCTGAGGCAACAGAAAACAAATCTGCTCCATCTTCTTTATGACAGCCCTTCAAGTACTTGAAGATGGTTTCATATCACCTCTTAGTTATCGTCTCTCCAGGCTAAACAGACCAAGCTTTCTCAACCTTTCCTCATATGTCTCGGTCTCCAAACCCCTCACCATTCTCATTGCCTCTTCTGGATGTGTTTGGTCCTTCTAGCCCAGCCTCCTGTCTCACACCGTGGCCAACCAGTTCTTCTGGAAGTCCAACTGCAGGGCAGAGAGGCCGAGGCCTTTATAAGAAAATCAGAAGAACCAGTGAGGGTCTCTCTAGTGTTGTGAGTGTCCTGCATAGTGCAGGAGGTTGGACTAGATGACCCAGGGATCCCTTCCAACTCTATGATTCTAGGATTTTAGTCCAGTCTCCCCTCTCACCCAGGGGCCAGCCAGTTCCAACAGCAAGGCCTTCCCCAGATGATGCCTCCTGGCTCTGTGATTCAGGGGTGGACTGCCTTGGCCTTTCAACTCCACAGAAGGAAGGTCCTCCAAACCCTTAATCATCTTGACTGCTCTCCTCTATACTTTTTTCTTGCTCTTTTTGAGATATGGGGACCAGAACCATACAGAGTATTCCAAATGAAGTGTCCCCATAAATCTATACAGGGATAATACTAAATTGTCTGCTTGATTCTCAGCCCCTTTCCTAATGATCCCTGGCCTGGAGTGTCCTGTTTTCGTGGCTGACACTTCCTCTGAGCTATCCACTCTGCCCCCCTGGCTTTGTCCTGGGGTGTGTCTCTTGATGCGTACCAACCTTGAAGGCCATTGGCCACCCAGTCGCCGCTTCCCCCATGCTGTGGAGGTCCTCTTGGAGCTCTTCAAACTCAGCTTTCATTTTAACCATCCTAATTTTGTGTCCCCTCCAAATTTGGCCGCTACGCTACTCAGCCCCAGTTCTTGATCATTTATGAATAAATAAATGGTGGACCCCACTGCTGGCTTCCACGCATGGTGGGAACTGTCCATAGATTCCCACTCTGGTTTCTGTACATTACAAAATTTGATCCAGAAACGTAACATATGTAGAACTGGGACTATGTGGCCTGTTTATCTGAGAATCCTTATCCCAGTTCGACAGGGGGTGAAAAGTTACAACCACAAACAGGGAAGCAGAGAATCTAATAAAGAATCCAGACACGTTTCTTAACCATGACAGAAGAGACTATTACTAAGCAAAGGGAATGAACGGATGCAAAGAAAAGTTCCATGGACGCGTGAGACAGGAGGAGCCCAAAGGTTCTCTGAGGGGAAACCAGAGTTGGACAGTCTGTGTTGCAAGATGCCCCAGAGATGCCCCAGAAATGCCAGATGATGGTGAGACTCAAAGCAGCATCTGCTGCTCTGGTAGATCTTCCGTTGTTCCTCCGGTGGGTTTCAATGCAGACTGGCTCTCTCTTGGGGTCCTCTGGAGCAGGGCCAGTGTTATCCCCTCTTTTGGATGCCACCATGCCGCATAACGGAGACAGGTCGCAGTCTATTCCTGGTTCTGCCCCTGGAGCGGTGGTTGGGAGGGCTTTGGCCTCCTGGAAACCATACTTGACCACCCTGCGGTCCAGTTCTGGAACTGCTGAGAGCCGGTTTGCGGCTTGGCTTGGAACGGCGGCCGAGGCTGGGGTTTCGTATGAGGCCTGGGATGCCGGGACCAGGGTTTGAGCTGAGGCCTAGAAAACCACGGCTTCCCACTGCTCCCAGAAGCTGCCGGCCGCCAAGTCGGCAGCCGTGAGGGCGGTGGGGACACGGGCACGTAATTCGGCCGATTCCAGCTCAGATTGGGTTTGGGCCCAGGCCTGAACCAGCCGGTGGGCCTCGTCACAGATACGGGCTTGGCCCAAGCCGCGGTCCAGCTTTGCAGCTGCGGAGTGCTGGGCTTGGGCTGCAGCTGCCCCTCCTGAGTGACCTTCTGGATCCAGGAGGAGAAGCGTTGCGTGGAGATGAAGACGGTGGGCATCCTGGCCTCCGTGCAGCCGCTCCCCCAGCTGTTGACTCCGACAACCCAGAAGCGTTCTGACCGCCCCTCCCGGCACATGAGGGGGCTGCCGCCGTCCCCCTGGAGCAAGAAGAGAGAAGATGGTGGGGTGAGGAGGAGGCAGGGCTGCTGGGCTTCACCCACAGGCAAGGGTCTTTGGGCTCTGTCTTCTGCTTCCAGACCCCGGAGCTTTTGGGCTGGACAAGGCAGGGAGCTTTGGTGTGGGACACTGTGACCTCATGTCCAGTCTCCTAGCAGGAAGTGATGTCAGGATGCTTTTTCTAGAGCTAGAGGCAGTGTCATTTTTGGTGACACATCCTGGCCTGTCGGCTGCCTCAGCAATCGTGTTTTCACCACCACTCCCAGAAAACAGGAAGCTCCTTGATGTCTGGCCAGAGCACTGTCATCTACCCGCCCACCTGGTGCCGTGGGTAAGAGCAGCAGACTCTGCAGAACGGGCTTTGATTGGCTGATTGATTAGATGTATAGCCTGCCCCTCCCAGAATGGCTCATGGCAGGTCCCCTCTAAACCCCCACTCCTCCCCCCCCCCCACAGGCAGCCTGCTGGGTGACCCTGTCTCAGTTCTCTCGGGGCTCTCTCAGCCTCGCCTGTCTTACAGAGGGTCTGCTGTGGAGGGAGGGAGGGAGGGAAATGTGTTTGTCAGCCCCCTCTCTTGAGACTTCTGTGGGTAGGGAAAAGGGGGGGGTTAAAAACCGGCTGCTCCCCTTGTCTCTCTTCCGCCTTGGCTGGACGGCCTGGAGCTCTGGGTCAGCCACCTCCCAGGGCCCGCCCACCTACCTGGCAGTTCTCCTTGCCTCCCTTCTCGGGCGTGGCACACAGGTTGTTGTCTTTTACCCGCTTGTAATACCAGCGGCTGCTGTTGCAAACCGCCACGTCCAGCAGGGTTACTTTGACCTCTTGCAGGGTTTCGGGCTTCTTGAGGTGCTCTACAAGCAGAAGGCAGAGGAAACAACAAGGCTGCGTCCTCTTGGCCAGCACAGAATTGCTCCCAAGGAGGGCGATGGAGCTTCAGACAGCCTGGCCCTAAAGTCAGTGGGTGAACAAGCAACTCTGCACAGACTCAGAAGCTCTCTGTCCAGGGGTTAAGTCCCGGCAACCCAAATGGAGGCTGGGGTATTAGCCGCTGATTTTATAACCGAGCACCTTCCCTGGCGCCCTCCCAGTGGTTTAGAGAAAGTAGGCGGGGACAGGCAGGTCTTTTACCCAGCAAGGTTTCTGATTGGCCACTGGCAGGTGGATGGGCTGTGCAGATTGGTTGCTGTGGTTGTTGTTTTAACATGTTCCTTTGGCAGCAGCGGCCACCACAGCACCAGGAACAGCTGGTGGGTGCTGGAGGAGAACGTGGATGCTGGAAGCGAAGCTACGGCAGCCGTTGTGTGCCTAGCCCCACCTCCTGCAGCAGCCATTTTGTGACTGGGGCCACAACGCTGTGTCAGAACTGCAAGGTGCCCACAAGCTCCAAACAGCTGGGGATCCCGGCCCTAGACTTCCCCCGACTCCAGCTGAGCAGGGGGCTTGGCTCTGAGTGCGTGGGGTCCCCATGAGCCCCTCATCTCTAGGGTGGGGTCCTCACCCGCTGCCTGTGCTGTGCCCCAGCCACTGAAGTAGCAATGGCTTAGCTCAGGAATGGGCAGGCTGCCCGTGGGGAGGCACGCAGGTTGCACGTAGTTGCTGCAGTTCGCCGCCTGGCCCAGCTCGATCAAGGCGATGTCGTTGAGGTGGCCGATCCGGTTGTAGTCCTTGTGCTCCACCAGCCTCTTGATGGAGAAGACCTGAGCGTCCGGACCCACCTGCGAGAGCTCCGTGACCCCAACCAGCAGTCGCCAATACTCCACTTTTATATACCTGGAGGAGGGGGGAGATACACCAGGTGAGCGCCTGGCCCAGAAATCAGAGACAATGACCTGAAAAGGGCGGGGCATTACTGCTGGGATATGCAACCTCTGCGGTACGCATGATTCGACTGCCTAAAAAGAGTGTCCTGCAGGGGGCATCAGAGGAAAAGTTTAGCATAGTGAAATCAGGAGCTTCCCGATATTTTTCAAATTATCTCCTTAAGTCTCCTGACTGGCTTAAGGGGAGACTTCCTGCTCGTCTAAGTGCACTTACTCCCTGCTTGCCTCCAGGATATCAGACAGAATGGACAGGCGGAACAGTCAGTTAGGTCTCTCTCCTCTTTCAGCACAGAGTTGTTTCTTTTCCCAATAAAACTATTGTTGTTCTTTAAGCAGCCTGGTGCTCTGCCCTTTCTGCCTATTCAAACTCTATCAACAGTTACTGGGTAAATTCTGGGCCTCTTTACAAAGAGAAGGGTATAGAGGAGTCCTGTGGGTCATTTGGGTCATTAAAAATATGTCAGACATTTATCAGATGAAATGACTGTATATAGTCATGTTGACCCACCCACACCTCCCCAAATGGCCAATGAGGGGCCTGGAGGGGGTGAGAAGGGGAGGGGCCTGGATGGGCGTGGCCACAGCTCTGCTTCCCAGCCATATTCTGCACCATCGTGCCACTTCTGGGCTTTCTGAAGAATATTTCTGGGAGCCCAAGGCCCAGGGCTCTCCAGTCCTACTCCAAGGACCAGGTCCGCCTGGTGTTCTGGAACCCCCCTCAGCCCCACACCTGGCTGACCCAGCCCGGCCGTATGGTTTGCCCAGGTGGGTCAGCTTCTGTCCAGCCCGTCCTCCAAGGGTCTCAGCGCAGTGCATGACCCTGCTGCTGTCGTGGTGGGAGGGCTGGCCTGGGAGACCTGGGTCCAAGTCTTCTCTCTGCCCTGGAGGCTCACTGGTTGGCCTTGGGCCAGCCTCACGCTCTCAGCCCGGGTTCAGAAGTGGACCTCCCCCTTGTGCCTCCTCCGGCCCCATGGCTCCACCCAGAAGCCCCAACTCCAGCCCAGGGCTTCGCCCCCGCCCCCCCCCCCCCCACACACACACACGCACAGCCTGGCAGTGACCTTTTCAGCACAAAGCAGTGGGCGGCACTCAGGACCCAGCGCGAGCTGATCAGGGCCCCTCCGCACCAGTGCCGGAAGCCGTCTCCCTCGGGCAGCTGGATGCTGACAAGCCAGGGCCACGTCCCCGGCAGAACACTGGCGCCTGCCTCCGTGCGCACTGGACCGCCGTGGCCGGGAGCCCTCGGGCGCCTTCCGCAAGGCCCCCTGGAAAGAGAAGCGGTTCAGGGCGGAGGAGCCCGGCTGGGGCAGGCCCAAGGCCCATCGTCCAGGCCAACAGCCTGCGCCCACAGCAGCCCCCCAGCTGACCCCCAGCAACAGCATCTCCCCCCCTGCCCCCCCTAGCACTGGGAGCAGAGAGGCCTTCCTGGAGGAGGCCATCATGTGTCCCGCGTGACGAGCAGCAGCGGAGAGGCTTCCCCGCAAGGGACACACGGCACAGCTGCGGGTCAGACCTTCGGATGGCTGAATGCCCGTCCCACCTCTCAAGCCCTCGGGAGGAGCTGCTGGCTCCCAGGAAGTGCTGGGCACGGCTCTCCCAGGCCCCGGGACAGGCGAGGGAAGCGGGAGGGGCTCTAGCCCTGTCCCACCGGGCCCTGCTGCCCATCTCAGGGGAACAAGGGCCCTGCTGCCCGTCAGGGCCGGCCTCCTGTTTTCAGGGGCACCCGCCACAGCCTTCCGGGCGAGTCGCCAACCGAGCAGGAGGTGGGGGAGCTCCCAGGGCTGAGGTGAGGAGAGAAGGCGTCTCCTCTTCCTTTGTGGCTACATCGTGGCGCTGCCTGCGTGGACCTCCCTCTGGGGCCGGCGGAGCAAACAAGCAGAGAGGCCGCGCGTGGCAGAGGAAGGGGCGAGCTCCGGGGTGGGCAGAGGAGAGGGGGCAGGGGCCCAAAGGAGCCTCGGGGTGTGCAGGGACAAGCAGGGACTCCCTGGTGCTGGGGCCACAATGGGCCTGAGGGTGGGGGGGGCAACACGGTGATGGGCTCGCTTTGGCTCACGGGGTGCCAGGAGCCGGCGGAAGCAGTGTGGGCCCTTCCCAGCTTTCCTCCCCCTGGAGGTGGATCCGCCTTACCTGCACCGGTCCTCCTGGGCACAGGTGGGCCAGAAGGCAAAAAGGACCCACAGGAGCCACGTCATCTTCCGTGGGGCAGCAGCTGCCATGTTCTGCCCTCTGTGCCTGTTGTTCATGACGTCACAAACCACATGCTTCCAGGCGTGGGCCAATCGGTTCCTGGCCAGGATGATGTCACACAGGGCAGCCCACAGCTCTCCAGAAATCAGCCAGGGGCTGGGGCCCCCAAGCCTTCCCGGGAGCCCATCAGGAGGGCCTCTGAGCCTGCTGTGCAAAGGGAGCCCAGGACAGAGTCCCAACTCCTGAGCCAGGGCTGTGCAGTCGAGGCTCCTGCTGCGTGGCACTTTCTGCATCCTCCATGGACCTGCCAGGGAACCCTGCCAGGGAGGAGTCAGAGGTGCCCGGGCACCATGCCCCACGCCAAGGCAAAGGGGGGGGGCAGAGATCCAGGTAGTGAAAAACAGGGTATACAAACCAGCTCTCCTTCTTCCTCTCCCCTCACTGACCTTCCTGTTTGTTGCACTAAAGCAAGCAGATCCATTATGCGGGGGTGCCACTGAGTCCTCATTGAACCCCAAAATGCCTGTGTAGGTTTGTGTCTGCCCAGTTGTCAAGGTGACCCCTCTGTGCTTCAGGCACCAGGACGAATGAGGCAAATCTAATATTCTGAAAGGACTTAGAGGGCAGGTCTCTAGAAGAGGGATTTGGACTTCACAATGGAAATGATACACATGCAAAGCAAGAGATCCAGTGCTGGAACAGGGACCCAGTCCTTCAGCCAGGAGCCTTGGTTTGGAAAAGGGTCACAACTGTTCATATGGCAACTTAAGCTGATCCTGTGTTCAGCAGGGGGCTGGAGTCTAGTTCAGCCGTGGAATGGGCTGCCTCAGGAGGTGGGGAGCTTCCCCCTCACTGGCCGTCTTCAAGCAGCGGCTGGACAGATCCTTCTCCTGGATGCTGGAGGCTGATCCTGCGTTGAGCAGGGGGATGGGACTAGATGGCCTGCATGGCCCCTTCCCACTCTAGGATTCTAGGAGTCTAGTTCAGCAGGGGAATGGGCTGTCCTAGGAGGTGGGGAGCTCCCCCTCACTGGCCGTCTCCAAGCAGCAACTGGACATATCCTTCTCCTGGATGCTGGAGGCTGATCCTGCACTGAGCAGGGGGTGGGACTAGATGGCCTTCATGGCCCCTTCCCACTCTAGGATTCTAGGAGTCTAGTTCAGCCGTGGAAGGGGCTGCCTAAGGAGGTGGGGAGCTCCCCCTCACTGGCCGTCTTCAAGCAGGGGCTGGACAGATCCTTCTCCTGGATGCTGGAGGCTGATCCTGCACTGAGCAGGGGGTGGGACTAGATGGCCTGCATGGCCCCTTCCCACTCTAGGTTTCTAGGAGTCCAGTTCAGCAGTGGAATGGGCTGCCTAAGGAGGTGGGGAGCTCCCCCTCACTGGCCGTCTCCAAGCAGCGGCCAGTCCAGATACCTCCCCCTCTTTGGGCCACCAAATGTCCTGGTCTTGATGACTTGCCTCCTCCTTGTTCTATAAGCCTAAAGGGATGCAGGGCTGTGCTAGTTACTGTGCTCTCAATTCTCCATAGAGTGTAACGTTAAAGGTCTGGGCATTTCATGGCCTCAGGAAGGCGAGGGGTAATTTCTTCTCCCTGCCTGAGATTTAGTGGTGAGGGTTTCCTAGTGTAATGCCACAATCCCCCAGAGTTTCATACAATTTGGATGGAAAAGCAGAAGTGTACAGACCTGAGAAAGGGGTGTCTTCCACTGAGACCAACAAGAAATAATAAAACGGAATCATAAACATGAAACCAGGGCAATGAAGGAGTGAAACAAAGGCATCTGAAACAGCTCAAGAAGGTAGCAGTCCCTTTTGGAATTATTATTGAAAATTAAAGCTCCGTGAGTTTCCCCGGCTGCATCTGGTAGCCCCCCCCCCAATTCCCCTCCAGTGGCCAGTGGAGGGGGGGCAGCCCTAGGAGGCTCCCAAGACCAGGAGGCTCCAGGGATGCCTGACCTGTTGAGAAGGACGGGCTCCAGAAACAAACTTGTTCCTATTATTACATAAGTCCGGGCCTGGTGAATGGGGGCGACTCTTTATTCCCCGCCAGAAGCACAGAGCAGCCCCCCTCAAGGCCAGCGTCTGCCTGGGCTGCTGTGAGTCCCAGGAGGCACCTTTCCAAGGCTGTGAGCCAAGAAGGCACCCTGGAGCTCTTTGCCCTCTGCACGCCCCCCATAGCCTTTCGGAGCGGGCTTGTTGAGCCCCAGGGTGGATGCGGTCAGCTCTGGGGTGCTGTTGGGGCCACAGGGAAGAAGCCAAAGAAGAGCTGGTTTTTATGACCTGCTTGTCTCTGTGAGAGACAAGTGAGAGGTGAAATAATTCTTTTTGACTGTTGTTCAGTAAAGAAGAGAAAACTATTTTGCAACTGTTTTGAAATCCCACTTCTTCCCTTGTCCTCAGCAGCCTTGCCTGTGTCCTGAAATATTGCCCAGGCTGATATGTTCTATTCTCGGCCAGAGACAATTGTCTATATCGTGCCATTGTTTATGTTACCAGAGGATTGGGAGAGAACGGAAAAGTTGCCTTTTGTGACCTTTCCGGGAAGCTGGACACCATGGGTTGGCCCTGTGGGATATGCAAGGGGTGGAGACCCCAGGTTATTGGCTTGACCCAAAAGCATCATCTTTCCCCACCTTCAACGGACTGTTATAAAGTCTCATGTATTCTATTGTTCTACATACAGATTCGGGAACTCCCCTGTGTCTATATTTCTGCTGCAGTAAAAATATACAAAAGGGTTTTTTCCCTCTCAGAGTGATTTTTGGGGATGGGCAAAAGGTACCCTAATTTGGCCCCTAATGTTACCTTTTCACTTCCACTCCATAACAGGTGCCTTGTGAGTAATATGGGGCCAAGAGAGCTCTGAGAGAACTTCTTGGCCAGAGCAGCTCTCACAGGACTGTGACTGGCCCAGGGATGTCTGCCTGTAGAGGAGTGGGGAATCAAAACCTGGCTGTCCAGATCAGAGGAGGCCACTCTTAAACGTGATGCCACCAAGACTCCAAAGAGTCATCCCCCCTAGACAGGAAAGGGCAGCAGCAGCTGCAGGGTGTCCCGTGGGGAGGCCCAGCAGCCTCCACAAAATCCCAGGCCTATCCTCTGACCTCCCTTGCCTTCAGTGAGCACCGCGAAAGGGGGGCATGAGGATCCCCTTCCCTGGCTCTGCTGGGCCTCTCTGGAGGGAGAGAAGGGCCCTCTTTCAAGCCAGGCCTCTTACAGAAGGAGCACATTGAGGCTGGTCATCCTTCCCTTCTCTTGGCTTCCTAGGGATGCTGCGGGTCAGAGACACAGGATGACCCAGGAAGAAGAAGAAGATTTGGTTATTATATGCCGCTTTTCTCTACCTGAAGGAGGCTCAAAGTGGCTTACAGTCACCTTATAGGTGGTGGCCTTTCCTATCCCCACAACAGACACCCTGTGAGGGAGGGAGGCTGAGAGAGCCCTGAGATTACTGAAGAAGAAGAAGAGTTTGTTCTTATATGCCGCTTTTCTCTACCCAAAGGAGGCTCAAAGCAGTTTACAGTCGCCTTCCCTTTCCTCTCCCCACAACAGACACCCTGTGAGGGAGGGAGGCTGAGAGAGCCCTGAGATTACTGAAGAAGAAGAAGAGTTTGTTCTTATATGCCGCTTTTCTCTACCCAAAGGAGGCTCAAAGCAGTTTACAGTCGCCTTCCCTTTCCTCTCCCCACAACAGACACCCTGTGAGGGAGGGAGGCTGAGAGAGCCCTGAGATTACTGAAGAAGAAGAAGAGTTGGTTCTTATATGCCGCTTTTCTCTACCCAAAGGAGGCTCAAAGCAGCTTCCAGTCGCCTTCCCTTTCCTCTCCCCACAACAGACACCCTGTGAGGGAGGGAGGCTGAGAGAGCCCTGAGATTACTGAAGAAGAAGAAGAGTTGGTTCTTATATGCCGCTTTTCTCTACCCAAAGGAGGCTCAAAGCAGTTTACAGTCGCCTTCCCTTTCCTCTCCCCACAACAGACACCCTGTGAGGGAGGGGAGGCTCAGAGAGCCCTGAGATTACTGAAGAAGAAGAGTTGGTTCTTATATGCTGCTTTTCTCTACCCAAAGGGGTCTCAATGTGGCTTACATTCGCCTTCCCTTTCCTCTCCCCACAAGAGACACCCTGTGAGGGAGGGGAGGCTGAGAGAGCCCTGAGATTACTGAAGAAGAAGAAGAAGAAGAAGAGTTGGTTCTTATATGCCGCTTTTCTCTACCCAAAGGAGGCTCAAAGCGGCTTACAGTTGCCTTCCCATTCCTCTCCCCACAACTGTCACCCTGTGGGGTAGGTGAGGCTGAGAGAGCACTGATATCACTGCCCGGTCAGAACAGTTTTATCAGTGCCGTGGCGAGCCCAAGGTCACCCAGCTGGCTGCATGTGGGGGAGCTCAGAATCGAACCCGGCATGCCACATTACAAGTCCGCACTCCTAACCACGACACCAAACTGTCCAGGCCACGTCCCACCCCAATTAAAGACTCGTTAGTTGCCTCTGGGGTGGAAGGAGCGGTTGGCTCTACCATGATTCAGGAGCCTTTTCTCAATGTTTTATTTGCAATATTAAAAAAAAATTATGGCAGTGAACATTACAGGTTTACGGAAATGACCAGCAGATGTGGCCAAAGGCGCTGGGCTTGAGGGCTTGGCCTGGGTCTCACCAGAAGCCTCCTGCTCTGGAAGTGGCTGTAGCCCAGCTGAGGCCTCTGACCATTGGTTCTGCCAGAGGTTAGGGTCAAGACAGGATTTGTGGTCTGCTGGTCTGGCTCTGGAAGCATTGGGAGCCCCATGGCCATGGGGCTGGAGTGGGAAGGAGGAGATGGCTGGTCATGTAGAGGGCAGGCCAGACAATGGTAGCCTCAGCTGCAGGGCCAGACAGACACTAAGGGTTCACCACAACAGATGCCCAGGGTCGTTGCAGAGTCAGGGTGGTCCCATTTGGGTAATGGTAGCTGACAAATGATGTCCGAGGCCGAGGCCGTGTCCGGGGGCGAACCAGTGGCCGTGGCCGTTGCTGAGGCCAAGGCCGAGACTGCAGCCAAGTCAGAGAGGGTGGCCATGGCCGAGAATACTGTAGCCATGGCCATACCACAGATGGCGGCCGAGTAGTGGCCTGTGGCCGTGACTGAGGTGGTGGCTGAACCGGAGGTGGTGGCCGAACCGGAGGTGGTGGCCGAACTGGAGGCGGTGGCCGAACATGAGGCGGTGGCCGAACAGGAGGCGGTGGCCGAGCCGGAGGCCTTGGCCGAGCCGGAGGCCGTGGCCAAACAGGAGGCGGTGGCCGTGGCTGAGGCGGTGGGCGAACCAGTGGTGGTGGTGGTGGTGGTGGTGGCGGTGGTGGTGGAAGCGGAGGTGGTGGCCGTAGCTGAGGGGGTGGCGGAGGTGGTGGCCATAGCTGTGGTGGTGGTCTAACCGGTGGGCGTGGCAGAGGTGGCGGCCGTAGCTGAGGGGGTGGCTGAGGTCGTGGTCTGGAGACAGCTGTGACAGGCTTTGGTTTGTGTGTGGTCAGTGCTGCTGGCAGATGAACGGGCCTGTAGAAATTATGCCCACTCTGCACTGTGATCCAGTCAATGAACCTTTGCGTGGAAGTGTAGACTCCTGGTTTCTTTGCTTTGGCACAGCCGCTTCCAAAGCTGGTGATTCCGACAACCCAAAAGCGCTCGGACCTTGACTCTCTGCACATGAGGGGGCCACCGCTGTCACCCTGCCACGGGAAAGAAAAAGGCCAGGCGATGAACTAAGAAGCAGGACACGTGAGAAAGTGCCCAGCCAGTGGACAGGATTCACACAGGATTTTCAAAGAGGTAGGAATGCACGGCAACCTCAGCACCTGCACAGCTAAACAGGATTAACAAGCTCCTTGCAGAGGGACTGGGAGTGCCCATGTGAAGCTGCCTTGGACTGAATCTGACCCTCAGTCCATCCAGGGTCTAGTCTGCATGGGGCTTTTGACTCACTCCCAGCTTGAATGAATCCCTCCCGTCTACGCTGAATTCGATTTACACTTTGATTTTGGGCGCTTTACATTTTCCCTCTGCAACATGCATGATTGATCCGGAGTGACCTTACCTTTCCCCCACGATATCCCGGAGTGGACATAAGCCTCGATATTTCAAAAACCGGCATCAGGAAGAGTGCAGTTTCCTGCTTTTTGTGAACTAACTTCCTTCTCCATGCCTCATAGCAAAGCAGTCTTCCCTGATTGGCCAGGGCGTCAGTACAAAGATATCCTGGTTCCCAGCTGCAAGGCTCTCACACACACACCGGTTCAAGAAAAGAGATTCCTGCTGCAATAGGCACACCTCCCCGTTCTGAGCTTCCCCAATCAAGTGCAGAACACTTTCTGTTTCAGTGCGGGGGGGGGGGTTCTTGCACAGGAGGGAGAATGCGCACACTCTCTCTTTCCACTCCAAATGTAACACTTCGCAGCTGAGAGTTCACATGACCCAGTCAGGTGTACAACATTTGTGTCCCAGCCTTTGAGACACCACCAAGCTGCAACCCTTGGCTGTGTCAGTAGGGAGGGATGCCCAAATCCATTTGGGGATTAGGTCTGGTGTGGAGGTGCTCTCATTCTGGCAGAAGATGTTTCTGGTCAATGGTCAAGAAGCAGCATACGCCTCACAGACATTTCCCCCCAAGACAGAGCTCTGGCCAAGAAAGGGGGCTTCAGCAGGGGCAGGAATCAAGGGGAGTGACTTTCTTCAGCCCCTGCTGCGATGGTGGGGAAATGTTCACAGGCCAAGGAAACATTTCTTTACATAGACAGTGATTAAAATGGGGAATCTGTTCCCAGAGGATGTAGTGATGGCCACAGGAATAAGCAGCTTTCAAAGGGGGATTGGATAGATTCATGGAGGATAATTCAGCCTGAGCCTATTAGCCATTGGGACTGAGGGGAACCGTTAGATTCACCAAAACTCCAAATTCCAGATCCAGGAGGAAAGTCTCAGCCCCTTTGCCCTGAGGCTGGCCCTGCAGAGGAACTGGCTGGACTAGATGGACCCTCCTTGGTCTGACCCAGAAGGGCTTTTCTTATATTCTTCTCAGGGGAAGGCCTCGGCCTCTCTGCCCTGTGGCTGGACCTGCAGAGGAACTGACTGGCCCCTGGGTGAGACGGGAGGCTGGACTGGAGGGACCCTCCCTGGCTTGACCCAGCAGGGCTCTTCTGAGGGTCTTCTCAGGGGAAGGCCTCGGCCTCTCTGCCCTGTGGCTGGACCTGCAGAGGAACTGACTGGCCCCTGGGTGAGACGGGAGGCTGGACTAGATGGACCCTCCCTGGCCTGACCCAGCAGGGCTTTTCTTATATTCTTCTCAGGGGAAGGCCTCGGCCTCTCTGCCCTGTGGCTGGACCTGCAGAGGAACTGACTGGCCCCTGGGTGAGACGGGAGGCTGGACTGGGGGGACCCTCCCTGGCCTGACCCAGCAGGGCTCTCCTGAGGGTCTTCTCAGGGGAAGGCCTCGGCCTCTCTGCCCTGTGGCTGGCCCTGCAGAGGAACTGGCTGGCCCCTGGGTGAAACGGGAGGCTGGACTGGAGGGACCCTCCCTGGCCTGACCCAGCAGGGCTCTTCTGAGGTCCTTATCAGGGGAAGGCCTCGGCCTCTCTGCCCTGTGGCTGGCCCTGCAGAGGAAGTGGCTGGCCCCTGGGTGAGACGGGAGGCTGGACTGGATGGACCCTCCCTGGCCTGACCCAGCAGGGCTCTTCTGAGGGTCTTCTCAGGGGAAGGCCTCGGCCTCTCTGCCCTGTGGCTGGCCCTGCAGAGGAACTGGCTGGCCCCTGGGTGAGACGGGAAGCTGGACTGGAGGGACCCTCCCTGGCCTGACCCAGCAGGGCTCTTCTGAGGGTCTTCTCAGGGGAAGGCCTCGGCCTCTCTGCCCTGTGGCTGGCCCTGCAGAGGAACTGGCTGGCCCCTGGGTGAGACGGGAGGCTGGACTGGAGGGACCCTCCCTGGTCTGACCCAGCAGGGCTCTTCTGAGGGTCTTCTCAGGGGAAGGCCTCGGCCTCTCTGCCCTGTGGCTGGCCCTGCAGAGGAACTGGCTGGCCCCTGGGTGAGACGGGAGGCTGGACTGGAGGGACCCTTCGTGGCCTGACCCAGCAGGGCTCTTCTGGGGGTCTTCTCAGGGGAAGGCCTCGGCCTCTCTGCCCTGTGGCTGGACCTGCAGAGGAACTGACTGGCCCCTGGGTGAGACGGGAGGCTGGACTGGAGGGACCCTCCCTGGTCTGACCCAGCAGGGCTCTCCTGAGGGTCTTCTCAGGGGAAGGCCTCGGCCTCTCTGCCCTGTGGCTGGCCCTACAGAGGCCCCTGGGTGAGACGGGAGGCTGGACTGGAGGGACCCTCCCTGGCCTGACCCAGCAGGGCTCTTCTGAGGGTCTTCTCAGGGGAAGGCCTCGGCCTCCCTGCCCTGTGGCTGGCCCTGCAGAGGAACTGACTGGCCCCTGGGTGAGACGGGAGGCTGGACTGGAGGGACCCTCCCTGGTCTGACCCAGGAGGGCTCTCCTGAGGGTCTTCTCAGGGGAAGGCCTCGGCCTCTCTGCCCTGTGGCTGGCCATGCAGAGGAACTGGCTGGCCCCTGAGTGAGACGGGAGGCTGGACTGGAGGGACCCTCCCTGGCCTGACCCAGCAGGGCTCTTCTGAGGGTCTTCTCAGGGGAAGGCCTCGGCCTCTCTGCCCTGTGGCTGGCCCTGCAGAGGAACTGGCTGGCCCCTGGGTGAGACGGGAGGCTGGACTGGAGGGACCCTCCCTGGCCTGACCCAGCAGGGCTCTTCTGAGGGTCTTCTCAGGGGAAGGCCTCGGCCTCCCTGCCCTGTGGCTGGCCCTGCAGAGGAACTGACTGGCCCATGGGTGAGACGGGAGGCTGGACTGGAGGGACCCTCCCTGGCCTGACCCAGCAGGGCTCTTCTGAGGGTCTTCTCAGGGGAAGGCCTCGGCCTCTCTGCCCTGTGGCTGGCCCTGCAGAGGAACTGGCTGGCCCCTGGGTGAGACGGGAGGCTGGACTGGAGGGACCCTCCCTGGCCTGACCCAGCAGGGCTCTTCTTGTGGGTCTTCTCAGGGGAAGGCCTCGGCCTCCCTGCCCTGTGGCTGGCCCTGCAGAGGGACTGGCTGGCCCCTGGGAGAGACGGGAGGCTGGACTGGAGGGACCCTCCCTGGCCTGACCCAGCAGGGCTCTTCTGAGGGTCTTCTCAGGGGAGGCCTCGGCCTCTCTGCCCTGTGGCTGGCCCTGCAGAGGAACTGGCTGGCCCCTGGATGAGACGGGAGGCTAGACCGGAGGGACCTCCACTGACCGGATCCAGCAGGGCTCAGGTTCTGAGGAGTCCATGCAAGGCGGATACCAGGGACAGCCGTCTGGCACTAGAGGTGTGCAAAGCTTACATTCCACCGTGGCACTTGGGACTCTCCCCTCATCCACGATGCTGCTGCAGACATGAGCTCTTCAGCTTCTGCCTACGAACCGCTGGAACCCCGGAACTCAGAGCTCTGCCCAATGGCCCCGAGATCGGTCCACCTACCTGGCAGGTGTCGACCCCACCTTCCTCGAATCCAGCGCAGAGACAGTCCGATTTAACCAGCCCACGTAACCATTCAGAACTGTTGCAGATCGCCGTTGGAATTAGATTAAGTCTGGCCTCCTTCAGGGTGAGAGACGCCCGTTTTGCTGAGAGCAAAGCCAGTTTTGCAGTTAGCATCCTTCCTTTTCTCTACTCACAACAAATAAGAACTAAACTCCGGCCCAAGAGCCCTCCCTCCCCCCAGCTCAAATGGGGGGTTCATCGCCAGACTACAGACCAGATTCCCTAGAGCAGGGCTAGTCAACCTGTGGTCCTCCAGATGTCCATGGACTACAATTCCCACGAGCCCCTGCCAGCATTCGCTGGCAGGGGCTCATGGGAATTGTAGTTCATGGACATCTGGAGGACCACAGGTTGACTACCCCTGCCCTAGAGAACATGGCTGCTTTGAGGGTTGAGCTTTTGCGTTGAGCAGGGGGTTGGACTAGATGGCCTGTATGGCTCCTTCCAACTCTATGATTCTAGGGGTGGACTGTACAGCGTTGCATCCACTCCCAGTCCCTGTCTCCCCCAGGCTCCCCCCTCCAAATCTCCAGAACTTACCCAATCTGGATATGTCAACCCGACCCCCCATCCCCTACCGGTGGCCGGGGGGACTTGGCCAGTCTCCCCTTGGTCCATCCAAGTTCAGTACTGTCTCCTCTCTCCCCTCGCCTCCTTCCTGATTTTTTTAAAACTGGAGATTCTGGGGATTGAACTTGGGACCTTCTGCAGTGGCTCTCTTACTTGTGACGTTCATGACGCCCCAGCCACTGATGTAGCAATGGGGTAAGTTGGGCACGTCCACCGACAGGTCAGGGAGGCAGGCGGGCTGGACGTAGTCGTTGCATTTGACAGGCTTTTCCAGCTCTATCAAGGCGATGTCGTTGTTGTTTCCTTTATGGTAGAACTTGTGGTTGATCACCCTCTTGAGGCGAATGGCCTGCATGTTCATGCCAGGATCGGCGAAGTTGGTGATGCCGATCACTGCCCGGATCTCGTCCGTGTTGCTGGAAGACAGAACAGGCCCACGGTGAGCACTGCAGGGAGTGCCCAAACCCCACGGAGGCGACCTTGTTTCAGGAGACTTCATCAGGGTATAATGTGAACATCGATGGACAAAACGAGCTACATTTTGCCTCCTCCGGTGTTCTTTCCTTTCCCCTTGTTTCGGTAAACTTAGTCGACGCTGAAATGGCAGGAGCGACTGTCACGGGTGCCGTGGAAATTGCTCATGCTGTTTCAACGCTGGCCAAGTTTACCCAGACAAGGGGAAAGCACCAGGACTTGTTTGTTATTCTGCTGGAAATTGGCCCACCTCTGTTAGGACAGTGGTTCTCAACCTCCCTAATGCAGTTTAATACCGCTCCTCGTGTTGTGGGGACCCACAACCATAAAATTAGGCAAGTGTTCTTTCTTTCACAGAAATTAAACCAAAACTGACCAATGGCATGAAGATCCATGGTTCATGATTGGATATAAATTGTTTTTTTTCCGGGGTTTCTCAGTTCAGTTCTTCCTCTTGTCCCACCATGCTGATCTCGTTCTTTTCCACTGCTCCAGACAGACGAATGTTCTCTCGATCTACCCCGCAAGGCTGTCGTGTAGATGGCACCCCCCCCCGGCCAACCTGCTTGCCCTGCCGCGACCCCTGTGAAAGGGTCATTCGAGCCTTATAAGTTTCCCTTATTTAAGCAGCTTATGGGGCCTGCATGGGTTCATTTGGACAGTTGGGGGAAGCAGGGTGCTGGGCTAGACGGGCTGGTCTCATCCAGGAGGGCTGCTTCTGAAAGCAGAGCGTGGCAGCCCCGCTCAGTACCTGCCCAACCTGCAGCTGTGCCCCACAACAACACCTCCCCTGCTGCACTGCCCTGCAGCACCCTGTGCCAGGCCGAATCCTTCAGGGACGTGTCTTCCTTTTTGCTCACCTTTTTGGAAGGAAACAGTGGGCTGCAGAGATGATCCATCGGGAGCTGATCAAGGAACCGCCACAGAAGTGGAAGGACTGGGTCCGCGTCAGTTTGTTGAAGCTGACCATCCAAGGCCACGTTCCGGGCACAGCATCCGTGCCCCCGATGATCCGCATAATCCCACCGTGGCTGGGGGCCAGTGGGCGTCTCCCACAAACCCCACTGCAGGGAGACACAGGTGGTCAGTGGGGGGGGGGGCTTGGCATTTGGCACAGGGTGCCAACGGAAACCCCAAATGCAGAGGAGGGCAACCTCTTGCCTCTTTCCGCTTCCTAGATCTTGCAAGGGCTTTAGAACAAGTTAAGCAGACTACGCAAAACCTTCTAAGTTAAGAACATCCTGTGGAGCCACAACTAGGTTGCCACAAATGGCCTGGAAAGGGGCAGGAGATGGGGAAGGGGGGAATTAGAGCTGGCGGAGCAATCCGTGTCCCCTGCCGTTTATGTCATTTCCAGCCTGACCCAGAAGTGATGTCATCACATGGGGACAGCGTGGAGCATTCAGCCACAATTATATATTTTAACCATAGAGTTTTGGACACATGTTAGAGCACCACCTGAAGTAATGGCGTCACTTCCAGGTTGCCCTAGAAATGAAGTCATAAGTGGGGTAAAAATCTAAATAAATAGCCATTGGTCCCCAGAAGCTATAATGGAGAATCAATCTGAGGTTATTTGGGCTCCAGGGGAGGCTATGTTTTCAAAACAAAAAAACCTCCCAAGTTTGAAAAAGGTTGTAACAAAAGATCCAATTCTATGGACCTCCCCCCATGGGGGAAAGGCATTTAAACTTCAAAGGGAATACAGTCTCTTTAAAATTTAAATGCCTTGCACTGCAATGGCTTGTAAAAGGGCTCACTGTCCCTGTGAATGCATTCTTCAAGCTAAGGGTTTACTCCAAAGGCATTTAATTAATTTATTACATTTATTTATATATTGTATTTATATACTGCCCTCCCCGAAGGCAGAGGGACCCTATAAGGCAGGGGTAATCAACCTGTGGTCCTCCAGCTGTTTATGGTCTACAATTCCTGGCAGGGGCTCATGGGAATTGACATCTGGAGGGCCGCAGTTTGACTACCCCCTGCTATCAGGGACCCAATAAATGCACTTCAAATGCAGCTGTCCAGCAATCCTGAACAAAGTACTTTGGGGATTTTTTAGACTTGGTCCTTTTGGCAGCTGAAAAATATCAAAATCTATATCTGGCTGAACTGATATATATATATATATATATTTAAAACACCAATAAGGTATTTTCAGCTATGTTTCAACATGGATTAGTCAAGTGCACATTCCTGTCCCGGGTTCAGCCGTCTCAGGATGCCCGAGGGGTGTGGGGGGGGGGGTCTCGTTCAGCATAAGGCAGCCCCCCCCCCCCGTGTGTGTTACCCTTTGGGCCTGGACAACTCTTGTCACTTACTCGCAGTTGTCTTGTGCAGCTGACCTGTGCTGGCAAATGAGAAAACTGAGGACTGGGAGGGACACCTGGAGCCACCGTCTCCCATTCCTCATCCCTTCCAGTGCTGCTCTCCCCTCCTCCTCTGCCGTCCATGACATCATAAAACACGTGACCTCACGCACAATGCCCCGGGGCTCCGAGGTTCTCTCTCCTTTGGAATGGACAAGGCCGAGGAAGGCCCTGCGGGGGACGGCCAGAAGGTGGAGCTAAGGGAGCTTTGAAGATAATCACCCTAATAAATGCATTTTTGTCACCCACCCGTCTCACATAAATTCAGGGTGGGGAGCATTAAATAGCATAATAATGCAAAACAGCAATAAATGGAGAAGGCAATTGATAAATTAAATAACTAAGTTTTAAAATTTAAAAAGTCATTAGTAAAACTGTCTATATAGTTATAGGCTACTGAAGATTATTTATCTATTTTATTCATTACACCCATAGGCCAGGCAGGTAACATGAAATCTAAAATACAAAATTATAATTATTAGTCTAAACACAGTATATTAGACCACAGCTTAAAAATCCCCCACCCCACCCCTGAATCTTCATGGTGGCACTTCCTGGCCTCAGTAACGGGCCTTCTGGGGCATCTCTGTCTTGCAGAGCCTTAGAGCAGTTTAACTTCATGCAGGGTCGATGGGACTAGGGGAATACTCCCCCCAAGATGGGACCAAGGCCAGAAAAGCCGTGGTCCTGCTTAAGGCCAATTTTACTTCTTTGGAGCCAGGGCCCCTGGGCAGATTTTGGCCCCTTGACCTTAATGATCTTTTATAGAAACATAGAGCTGGAAGGTGCCCATTCCTCTGCTGAACTAGACCCATAGAATCCTAGAGTGGGAAGGGTCCATAGAGGCCATCTAGTCCCACCCCCTGCTCAGTGCAGGATCAGCCTCAAGCATCCAGGAGAAGGATCTGTCCAGCCGCTGCTTGAAGACGGCCAGTGAGGGGGAGCTCCCTACCTCCTCAGGAAGCCCCTTCCACGGCTGAACTAGACTCCTAGAATCCTAGAGTGGGAAGGGGCCATGCAGGCCATCTAGTCCCACCCCCTGCTCAGTGCAGGATCAGCCTCCAGCATCCAGGAGAAGGATCTGTCCAGCCGCTGCTTGGAGACGGCCAGTGAGGGGGAGCTCCCCACCTCCTTAGGCAGCCCCTTCCACTGCTGAACTAGACTCCTAGAATCCTAGAGTGGGAAGGGTCCATGAAGGCCATCTAGTCCCACCCCCTGCTCAGTGCAGGATCAGCCTCCAGCATCCAGGAGAAGGATCTGTCCAGCCGCTGCTTGGAGACGGCCAGTGAGGGGGAGCTCCCCACCTCCTTAGGCAGCCCCTTCCACTGCTGAACTACTCTGACTGAAGGTTCAGCCTGAAACATTCAGGAGAAGGACCTGTCCAGCCGCTGCTTGAAGACCACTACCCCTTCCCCAGGCTGAACTCTCCCAAGTCCCTCCGCCTTTGCTCCTGGGGCTTGGTCCCCAGGAGGCCCCAGATCCTCCTCGTCACTCTCCTCTGCCCCCTTCTTATTTTGACCACGTCCTTTTTGAAGTGAGGCCTCCAGAACTGCACCCGGGACTCCAGGTGGGGTCTGACCACTGCAGGATGCAGGATAGGGACTCTGCCCTCTTGTGATTTCAGTGTGATGCCTCTGCTGATACAGCCCCAGACTGCATTTGCCTTCTTTACCGCCACATCATGCTGTCTTCTCTTATTTAGCTTACAGTGCACAAATACCCCAAGATTCCTTTCACGCCCACTGCTGTCCAGAAGTGTCTCTCCCATCCAGTAGGCCTGCTTTGCACTTCTGTGACCCAGATGTAGAACTCTGCACTTCTCATTGAACTGCATCTTGTTCTCGTTTCCTCTCTTTTCCAGTGTGTTCAGATCTCATTGAACTCTGCCTCTATATTCTGAGGTAGAATCCTAGAATCCTAGAGTTGGAAGGGACCTCCTGGGTCATCTAGTCCAACCCCCTGCACTAGGCAGGACACTCACAACCCTCTCGCTCATCCACTGTCACCTGCCACCCCCCTTAAGCCTTATTCATTACTCCTCCCAATTTGGTGTCACCCACAGATTTATTGGTGAGTCCCCCTAGCCCTTCATCCGGTTCATTGATAAAAATGTTGAAAATGTTCCCCCACTGCTCCCCTCCCTCCACTCTGATGAAATCCCATTAACAGCCACTCTAAGGTTTTCTGACTAATTCCCTCTCCACCGAAACACCGAAAAGTCCAGTCTGCTGTCCTCCAGTTTACCCTTCAGAACGTGGTGGGAACCTGGTCAGAAACCTGACTGAAATCCAAGCAAACAACATCCACTGAGTTTCCACGATCAACTAAGGTCATCACTCAGTCAGAGAAGGAAACTGGCTTGGCAGGACCATTTGGGCAGAAATCTGTGTGCATTTCCCTGGATCCCGATGGTTATCCTTCAGAAAGTTGCAGATCCCCACCTGTCATCTCGGCTCTCTTATCTTCCCCGCGAGGTCAGACTCACCGGCCTGTCATTTCCCCATCACCTTTTTTTTGCAGTTTTGGAGAACATTCACTCTCTTCCAGTCCTTTGGGGGTGTAGTGGGAGAGATGGACCCATAGGTACAGGGCCCCAGACCAGTTATGGCTTTAAAACTAAGTGTCAAAACCTGGAGCCAGTGTAGCCGGGAGAGCGCAGACGCATTATGTGTTCTCCATTGCGTACTTGAAGACGGTTCTCAGACCCCCTCTCAGCCGCCTCCTCTCCAGGCTCCCCAGACCAGGCTCCCCCAGCCTTTCCTCCTCCGTCTGGGTCCCCAAACCCCTTCGTGCGATGCCTGAATGCCGCCCGTCTGTTTCTCACCTCAAGACAACCCTCCGGATAGACTACGGCAGGGGTGGGCAAACTGTGGACTACAGGGGCTCATGGGACGTGTAGCCCATGACATCTGGAGGGCCACCCCTGGACTACGGTGCCTTCTAAGTGTGGCCCCAGGAGCGCTGTTGATACCTTGCAACCCATGGTGTGGACAGGGAGGAAGCCAGACAAGCTGCATGGGAGGGAGCCAATTTATTGCTGATGCACATGACAAGAGAGTCCCACAGAAGAACAGGCACGGGGCCCCCCTGAAGACAAGCCGAAGCGAGTGGCCCTGCAGGATGGGTGCTTGCCCCCCCCCTGGTTCTTCCAGCAACAAGCAGGTCCCACTGGGCAGAGTCCAGGCACTCGAATTTGACCATCCAGCGTAGGGCACATCTGGGGGGAGGCCATTGTCTGCCGTACCCCTCCAGCGTTCTCCACGCCTTGCCAAAACGCCATGGCGGCAGCTGGTTTGTTCCTACGGATCACCGTTCTACTCTGCTGAAACAGGGAGGGTCAGATGTGTGGTGGAGGCACATGCGGCCTGGTTGGGGGTCCCCAACAGGGCACGGAAGGGGGCAAAGGTGGACTCTGGCGCTTGGCTTGTGCTGTGCAGGGAGGGCAGGACCTTGGGAACTGGCTGGCTGGCTGGCTGTGGGGTCAGGGCCAGGGCTGGGTGATCTCTGCAGGGGCTGAAGCTGTTAATGGCGGGTCCTACCTGATGGGGCGCCAGGTGTTGGCATATTGGGCCTGCCCGGGGGGCCGAGTCCAGGACCACTTGGCGGGCTGCCACTGCGCGGGGGGTCGGGTTCTGGGGGGCCAAGTCAGACCCCCCTGCCAGGACTGCTGCCCGTAGGCAGAGGCCTGTGTTGGAGGCGGGGGTCGGGTTTTGGGGGGCCAGGTGAGCCCCCCTTGCCAGCTCTGCTGCCCATAGGCAGAGGCCTTTGGGGGGGTTGTCCTGGGAGGCCAGGTGAGCCCCACATTCCAGTTCTGCTGCCCAAAGGGACGAGTCGGGGGGCGGGTTCTGGGGGGCCAGGTGAGCCCCATGTTCCCAAAAGGTGCCGATGTGGGCTGAGGGCGAGACCAGGTGTTTGCCCACCCCTGGTTCCAGCTTGCTGGCGGCCGGGTTTGCTGGGTCACCAAAGGGAAAGTGGGCTTGGGTTGAGAACTGACCCAGTTCATGAACTGGTTAACGTCCTGCTGGGAGATGTGGGGCCGCTGCCAAGGCTTGCGCCGCGTGGTGGAAGGGGGATGCGTGGGCTTCGGGACGCGGGCAGGACTCAAGAACTTGTCCTTGGTCTTCCCTTTGACCCAGTCGAGGAACTGCTGCGTGGACGAGTAGACCCCTGGCTTCCGGACCTTGGCGCAGCCATTGCCCCAGCTGGTGACGCCGACCACCCAGAAGCGCTCTGACCGGGCCTCCCGGCACGTGAGGGGGCCCCCGCTGTCACCCTGCGGCAGGACGGAAAAGACAAGGGCGTCAGGGAGAGCAGGTCGGGAGTCAGGAAGCACAAGGCGGGTGGAGCTAGGGCAGGGGTAGTCAACCTGTGGCCCTCCAGATGTCCATGGACTACAATTCCCAGGAGCGTTTGCTGGCAGGGGCTCATGGGACTTGTAGTCCATGGACATCTGGAGGGCCACAGGTTGACTACCCCTGAGCTAGGGAAAAGGAAGGAGGAAGGGCAAGTTAACACACTGGCACAACATCAGCAGGGCTGGAGGAGGCCCTTTAAAGGTATCCCCTGTGCAAGCACCGGGTCATGTCTGACCCTTGGGGTGACGCCCTCCAGCGTTTTCATGGCAGACTCAATACGGGGTGGTTTGCCAGTGCCTTCCCCAGTCATTACTGTTTACCCCCCAGCAAACAAGCTGGCTGCTCATTTAACCGACCTCGGAAGGATGGAAGGCTGAGTCAACCTTGAGCCGGCTGCTGGGATCGAACTCCCAGCCTCATGGGCAGAGCTTCAGACAGCACGTCAGCTGCCTTACCACTCTGCGCCACAAGAGGCTCTTTATCCAGCCCCTAAACAGAAGGTCACCTCCAGGATTGACTTCTGTAACTCATTCTACAGGGGCCTGCCCTTGTCCCTGATGCAGAAATTGCAGCTGGTGCAGAATGCAGCTGCTCAGGTCCTTGCAGGAACATCTATGATTCTATGATTCTATATTCATCCAGTGCTGTGGCAGCTACATTGGCTGCCAGTTACAGCCCGGATCCGGTTCAAGGTTTTGGTTTTGACCTTGAAGGTCCTTCGTGGCCTGGGCCCCACATATCTGAGGGACTGCCTATCGCCCTATGGCCCCTCACAGAGCTTTGCGCCCTGCGGATAGTAACCTGTTGTTGATTCCGGGCCCCAGGGGAGTTTGGTTGGCCTTGACCCGGGCCAGGGCCTTTTCAGTTCTGGCCCCAACCTGGTGGAATGAGCTCCCGGACAAGCTGAGGGCCCTGCGGGAGCTTTCCACCTTCCACATGGCCTGTAAGATGGAGTTCTTCCACCGGGTCTGTGGTTGAGGCCATCCCAGGAAGATCTGATACCCCCCGGCAGACAAGAAGGGAGATCTGAATTGGAAGTCCCCCACTAGTTGACCATCAGTGTGTGTGTGTGGGGGGGGGGGGGTAGGGCAGTGCTCAGAGACCCCCTGCAACCGGACTTTTTAGCTAGCTCTATGGGATTTGAATTGTTGCCACCATAAGGGTTTTTTCTAATGGGTGTTTTAATGGGGACAAATGTTTTACATTTTATTGGGGTATTTAGTGTCATCTGCCGTGAGCCAGCTTGCTGAGGGCGGCAGGCTATAAATTGAAACACAAATGAAATAAATAAGGTTCCAGAAAGGGCTGTCAGCTCCCCCCCCCCTGGCCTCTGGCATTCACCAGCTCCAGGTTCAGGAAAACCTGAACATTTGGGGGCAGCCTGGGGAGGAAGGGACCTCAGTTGGATGCCAGGCCATCGAGTCTGCCCTCCGAAGCCTCCATTTTCTCTAGGAAAGCTGACCCCCCCCAATCTGGAGATGAGCCATAATTCCAGGGGATCCCGCAGCCCCACCTGGGGGCTGGCCTCCTCGTCCCAGATGGCCCCCCAGGGAGGGAGAACTGTGAAGAGCAGCTGGTCTGTCAGGAAGCAGGACGGGGGGGGGGGGAGCTGTGAGGGATCTGGGGTTGCCAGCTCCGGGTTGGGAAATACCTGGAGACTGTGGGGGAGGAGCCAGGGGTGGGATTTGGAGCGGGGCAGGACCTCAGTGGAGTATAACGTGATGAAGTTGCCATTTTCTCCAGGGGACCTGATCTCTGCAGTCTGGAGATGAGCTGTGATTCCAGGGGATCTCCAGGCCCCACCTGGGGGTTGGCACCCCTAAAGGGACCAGGGTCCTCTCAGGAAAGAGGATCTGAAGCTGAGCAAGAGTTGAAGGACAGACGGGGCAGAATGAGCTCGGACGCTTGTCCCGTTTGGGCCTTGGGCAGAGGCCCACGTACCTGGCAGCTGTCGATTCCTCCTTCCTCGTAGCCGGCACACAGGTTGTTGTAATGGATCCGGCCATTGTACCATTCGGTGCTGTTGCAGATGTCGAGGGAGATGAGGTTGACTCTTGCCTCCTGCATGATGTCCGCTGTCTCCGTGGGCTCTGCAAGCAGAAAGACCCCGTTGGCCTCTGACCTGCCTCCAGCCATGGCCTGCTGCCAGGCGGAGCGTCTCTGCTCTCCGGCCCTGGGGGTGGACGGCCTCCGAATCCCTCTGGGACCTCTGCCCATGGCCCACTGGCTCTGCCCTTAGGACGCTGGGGGAGGAGAGTCAGAAGCGGAGTCATCAACCCATCCTTAGAGCTGGGTGGCCAAACAGTGGCTCTCCAGGGGGCCATGGACTACAATGACCATGAGCCCTTTCCGGCCACCCTGCCTTGCAGCAACAGCCTTCAAAGAAGCATTCTCAGTTGCAGAGCTCGATTCGAGTCCAGGACCAACAAGAGACCTACGAGATTTCCAGAGGATGAGTCTCAAGTTCCATTTCATCAGACGCCTGACGAAGGAAGCTCCACTCTTGAAAGCTCCACCCCCCCCACCCCCTGCCGCCCATCTTGCGGGCCTTGAAGGTCCTTGGTCTCTCCTGCAGGCCAAATTGGCCACCCTCCGGAGAGTTCACGTCTGAGATTACCTCCCTCTCCCCCCTGCGATCCCTGCCTCTGCTTGGCTTCCCCAATGGCTCGCCCCTGGTCCTGGGGTCAGCAAATGACAGCACCGCTCACGCAAGAGCTGGCCTTGCAAGTCAGGACTCCCGAGCTAAGCCCTGGTGGGCAGTCGGGTGGGAAAGCCTCGCACAGACGCCAGAAGCTGCCTTCGGATGAATCCGGCCCTTTCCCCTCCTCAGCCTTCCTCCTCCCCTGCCCCTGGCCCTTTCCACTGCAGAGGCCGCGGGCTGAACCCGGGGCCTCCCGCGTGCCGGGCAGAGGCTCTGCCCCTGAGCCATAGCCCCTCCCTGCTGCAAGGGCTGCGTTGCGCATGCCGGAGACCCCACGTTTGATCCCTTGGGGGTTTTCCTTTGATGCGCCTCGCGGGGCTCTCACTTGACATGTCCATGACGCCCCAGCCACTGACGTAGCAGTGCGTGAGGGATGACACGTCCACGTCTTCGTCCGGCAGGCAGGCGGGCTGGATGTAGTCGGAGCAGTTGACGGGGGCACTGAGCTCCATCAAGGCGATGTCATTGAGGCTCCGCCGGCGCGAGTACAGCTCGTGCTCCACCAGGTTCTTGATGGTGCGCTCCTGAACAAAGTCCCCCGGCTGGGAAAGCTGTGTGGCGCCAATGATCAGCTTCCAGTGCTCCAGGAACCTCGAGCAGAGAAGGAAAGGGACGTGTCAGGCGACAGGCTTTGGCAGAAGGGCCTCGTGGCTTCGGGGCCTTCCGCTCCAGGCATCCTACTCAGGGGCTGTGCTGGGACAATGAGCCTGCACATGAAGGACTCGCTCCACCCTCTGCTCCCGAGCACCAGTGATCCAACAGGGCTGCTGCTTCAGAAGCCAGGCTGCAGGGGAAATTGTCCAAAACAAGGCCACGTGGTCCTAGCCTGCCTGCCTGCCTGCCAGCTATCCCGAGAAGAACCTTCTGATGGAATTGAAAGCGGCAAGTAATTTGGTGAAGTCTTCCTTGCAGGGTTATTGTTAAGCTTTTAAACAGTGTAGCTGGGCCTATGTGCTCACTAGTGACACCAGATGGTCACTATTGAGATTGCAGCCACATGCTTGAAAAATTCCACTCCTCGAGGCCTGGGAGATTCCTTTTAGTGGGGCCACCACCCACTTCCTCTTTCTTCAGCTAGGGAAGGTTTCCCTGTTGCAAGTAGTCCAGGTCTGGTTTATCCACGTAGCCCTTGCTACAGGCCCTGCACTTCCAGAGACCCCACTTGGTGCCTTCTCCCCCCCCCCAATGGTTTGGGGCTGTTGCCTCTCTCCTCCTCCCTTTTCCCTCTTTAAGGATACTCAGAGTGATACCCCCTTTCCACTGCCCCCAGGCTGGCTGGTCCCACTGCAATTGTAGTCTGCTAGGGCCTCGCACGTCCTCAAACTAGCTCTGGTTCTACAGGCCCCACAAATCCTTAAACCACTCCTGAAGGAGCCAGTGTCTTATACACACACACACACACACATAATATTTCCAGTAAAGATTATTCCTTTTAAACCTCAAAGACCTGTGAGTTTGGATCTTTGCCTAATCCACAAAGGTAACCAATAAGGGTCCTTTTACTCTGCAGCTCTATTTTTCTGGAGGGACTTAGGGCTCCTTGCCAAGTCCAAAAGTCTCAACTCCTTCCCCATGTTTGCGGCGGTCCTGCTAACCAGTCTGGCCCTACCCTGGACCACTGTTAGAGTCGCTTGCTTTCTATCCCCCACAAAACATGCCTTCCCTTCCAGTGTGCAAGCTAAGACTTTGGCCCTGTTCCCGGAAGAGTAGGCTGGGTGATTTACTGGGCTGTCCTAAGCAACGTGGGCTCCGCTTAGGTTCACATTTCCACCCAAGTGCAAACAGACCAGCTGCCTGAAGGAGAGGGTGAGCTGCAACCCCCCCCCGCCCCTTTTGCCTAGCCTTCCCCCCCCCCCCCAGTGTATGCCACCCAGCAAAGAAAGAACATCTCACCTAATCCCTGGACCCCGCCCGGGGCATAGAGAACCCAAAGTCCCTCCCCAAACGACTAATCTTGGGCAACGACTGGCTGAGCGGGGAAGCCACGAGCACAAGGAAGGGCTGGCCTGCGATTGCCCCATCTGCCCGCCCCCCTCCACTCACTTTTTTTGAAGGAAGCAGTGGGCTGCCGTGACAACCCAACGGGGGCTGATGAGGGAGCCCCCGCAGACATGTATGTAGCCATTTTCCGATGGGATCTGGATGCTGACCATCCAGGGCCAAGTTCCCGGCACAGCGTCCGTGCCTCCTATCACTCGCATCGACCCCCCATGGCTGGGAGCCAACGGACGTCTTCCACAAATGCCACTGGGGGGGAAACACAAACACCCAGGAGTAAAGGTGTGTCCTGATGCCAGGTATATATATATATGCAGAGTCCCATCAGGCACCTTTAAGACCAGCCGAGATTTATTCCAGGCATGGGCTTGTGAGTCCATGCCCTCGCCCTCTTCCTCAGACTAATGAACCACCAGCATAACTGTGGAGGCAGAAGGCAAAAGCAAATTGTGGCTAATTAGAAAGCTCTTGTCATAAGATCCAAATTAAGCCATGTGATAATTCTTTGCTAAAACAGCCCATCAGTCCTTTTGACTTCAGTTGTAGTTCACAAAAACGTTGGAGAATTAAAACTGTCCACGTCAGTAATTAATGGCAGACAACCCCCAGTTGTTGCTGGCCCCCATCTGTCTCCCCACAAGTGTGGAAACCTCCCTGCAAAGTGACAAGCTGTGCTTGCAACTATCTTGTCCTGAGCAAAGAAATGCTGTGCTGTGTTTCCAGACATCAAGATTACAGAGAAGAGGAAGAGTTTACAGTCGCCTTCCCTTCCTCTCCCCACAACAGACACCCTGTGAGGTTGGCAGGGCTGAGAGAGTTCTGAGAGAACTGTTTTATAAGAGCTCCAATGGGATTGTAACTAGACAGCTACCTACATGAGGAGGAGCAGGGAATCAAACCCAGCTCACCAGATTATAAACCACCTCTGTTCACCATGACACCAAGCTGGGTTTAATAAGTGAATAGAATAAAAATAATACACATGGTCCTTTCAAACAGACAGGCTGAGCAAGGGGAAGAAAAGGTGAATGGATGCAGTGCCCTTTTCCTAGGCTGACTTATCCAGAGCATTGTTTAAATAGGACAGGCTGGTAATGGCTTAAAGCTGCAGTAGTTTGAAGTTCAACATTCAACCCTAGACCCCTCCCCATTGTCCCTCGCCATATGGACAAGATGGAGTTCCTAAGTAAAGACTTAGTCCTGTTTGGAAGTCAGGCCATGAGATCATTCATTCATTCATTCATTCATTCATTCATTCATTCATTCATTCATTCATTCATTCATTCATTCATTCATTCATTCATTCATTCATTGCCACTCCCGGGCCCTGCCAGCTTGTGGCAGTTTACCATGAATGATAAAAACCACTTAAAAACAGATACAAATATGTCATCCTATACATTTGGCAATAAAAACTAATTTACTACTCCCCTCCCTTCCTCACACACCTGAGCATGGTCAACCACCACCTGGAGGGGAGGATGCGTCCTGCCCAGATGACCCGATCTTGCTAGCCTGGCCTCAACCAGAAGCCTGGCGGAAGAGCTCCGTCCTGCAGGAACTGTGATCGTTCCATCAGGGCCCTGATCTCTTTGGGGAGCTCCTTCCACCAGGTTGTGGCCAGGACTGAGAAGGCCCTGGCCCTGGTTGAGGCCAGGCCTGCCTCCCGAGGACCCTCAGCAGATTCAAACCCACAGAGAGAAGAGCTCTATGGAGGGGAGGGGGGGAGCTCAGTCCACAAGTGGCCTTCAAGGTAAGAACCAAGACCTTAAAGCTTATCTGGAAGCTAATTGGCAACCAGCGCAGCCACCTCAGCACAGCCAGTCAACTGAATTGAATTACAACTGAATTCCAGGGGACTGATTGGCTGTTTTGGCAAGGAATTATCCTATGGCTGCATTTGGATGTTGTGACACAGTTTACTAATTAAACAGAATTAATTTTTGCTTTATATTCCCACGGTCATGTATGGAGTTCTTAGTCTGGGGAAGAGTGCTTGCACTCGAAAGCTCCCGCCTGGAATAAATCTTTGTTGGTCTTCAAGGTGCCTGACTGGACTCTGGTTCTGTTTTACTGAGCCTTAACAAAGTGTGAGCTGAGAGACCAAGCCCTGTGCAGGCAGAGCCATCAGCCTATGGAAGCACTAAAGTCCTTGGAGCATGGTGCCCCCCCCCTTCTGACTTCCTGCCACCGATGTTGTGAGGCCGGGCTGCAACCCAAGCACAGTGCGAGCCACACGGCTGAAATGTCAGGCTTGTATTCTAGGGGGGATGCATTGGCCCACAGCACTAAATAAAATAAACAATCCACGCCTCGTCTCAACCAATTTTGTACAATGAGAAATTAAATCTGTGGCATCAGACTCCGTGCCGGGGGGGGGGGGTTGGAGGTTTTAGGCATCTCTGTATCTTTATTGTCTTTGAATCTATTGATGTGAGAAGCTGCTAGCTGGCAGGTCTGGGAGTGGTGGCATACAAAGGTAGGTAGGTAGGTAGGTAGGTAGGTAGGTAGGTAGGTAGGTAAGAAAGAAAGAAAGAAAGAAAGAAAGAAAGAAAGAAAGAAAGAAAGAAAGAAAGAAAGAAAGAAAGAAAGAAAGAAAGAAAGAAAGAAAGAAAGAAAGAAAGAAAGAAAGAAAGAAAGAAAGAAAGAAAGAAAAGCTCTAGATGGGAGCAAGATGGAAAAGGCCGGAGGGGCCAAGTCCCCCAGTCCTTCTCATCTGACAAAAACAAGGTCAGTCCTGGTACTTAAGTGCTTCTCTTACAGCCTTCCCTGGAGGCCCACCTGTCCTCAGCAAGAAGGTGTCTCAGGCATGATGCTCGTGCTTCAGAGTTCAGACGGCTGGCCTCCTCTGCCCCACCGGGCTACCAGAGAGCAAGTGCCCCACAGGCAGCAGGGGGGCCAGGACCCCCAAGTCCTCAGAGCCAGAGGAGCCCAGCTGAGGGGTTTGGGCCTGACCCTCTGCACAGGAAGCAGGGCCTGATGCAAAAGCAGAGGCCAGAGAGAGACCCCCATCTCCAAGGACCCAGGCTTCCCTCCCTCTGGAGTGGGCTGGCAACTTGGAGCTGGGAAATGCCCGGGTTTGGGGAGTGGAGCCTTGGGGGGGGGGGCGGCAGGGAGGGATCAGCGCCCCAGAGAGATCGGGGGTGATCCTGGGAGCCTCCGGGGCCTTCCTAGGGCCTGCCCCCCTGCCCTGGGTGTGGGGGGTCACTTACTTGCACCAGTCGTCTTGGGCACAGGCAGGCCGGAATGCAAAAAGGGCCAAAATAGGGAACAGCAGCCCCTTCATCCTACATGGGGGCAGCCGGTGCAGCTTTCCGCCGCGGCTTCCCATAGCTCATGACGTCACAAACCCCGCACTTCTGAGCCTGGTCCAATCGGCTCACAGTCAGTGTGAGGTCACAAGCACACACGCAGAGGCCGGCATTCTCTGCTGGGCGTCTCTTCTCCCTGCGGGGGGGAGAAATGGCTCCGTCAACGTCCCTTTCAGGGAAGGGCCCAGAGGGAACCGAACTGGCAGGCCAAGGAGGTCACTTTGGTGCCCTCCCCCTTCAGGTCATGACCTGTCGTGTTCCTCAACCTTCCTAATGCCGAGGCCCTTTCATACAGCTCCTCCTGTTGTGCTGACCTCCAACCATAAAATTAGGCCAGGGTTCTTTCACAGAAATTAAACCAAAACTGACCAATGGTGCGAAGATCCTTTGTTCGGGATTGTGTATAAATTGTTTTTTTCCCGGGGTTTCTCAGTTCAGCTCTGCCTCTTGTCCCACCATGCCGATCTCACTCTTTTCCGCTGCTCCAGATAGACGAACGCTGTATCTCAAATCTACCCCGCAAGGCTGTTGTGTGGATGAAATGGAAGAGGAGCGATCAGCCACTTTGGGACCCCCTTGGAGAGAAGGGCGGGGTACGCAATGAACGAAAACCAACCATTTGGAAGAACAAAAATTGTGCTTCCAGGGGCACCTTTAAGAGCAACAACCATTCAGCTTTCGTGTGCAGGCGCCCTCCCTCAGACCAAATTGATTGGGAGGCATCAGTTAAGGGATGTGAGCCACTGTGGGTGCCCCTTGGAGAGAAGGGTGCAGGAGAAGCCAAGAAACCCCATGATTTGGGGGAGGCATCCGTGGCGGACCCTCCCCCCGCCTGGCTAAGCTCGCCTTGCCGTGACCCCTGTGAAAGGGTCATTGAACCCCCAAAGGGGTCCCAACCCCCAAGTTGAGGGCCACTGCTCTTGGGGGTCTTGAGGCCAGACTCCCTAGGAAATGAGGGAGCACAGGGGGATGCCTATGGACAGCCAGGACAGTCTGTGGTGGTGGGGGGGGGTTCAAGCTAAGACAGAGGCCCGGGTTCAAATCCCCATCTGGCTATGGAAGCTCTCCTGGGTGACCGTGGCCGAGTCGTTCCCTCCCTCACAGGGACACTGAGAGGATAAAATGGAGGCGGGAGAGACTCAGCTGGGCCGCCATGTTGGCCTGACAAGAGCACAAAGCTTCAGACCCAGCCCAGAGAGTTTGATCCTGAGGGTCAGCTTTCCTGTTGCCAGAGCTGAATTTGGTTAGTCTCCCAGGTGCTACTGGTGGGAAGAAAGAGACCCTTGTGCTGAGCTCTTTGGCAGCACAAGCAGGTTAACAAATGTGTCAGGGGACCTGGCTGGCCCACACCACGGTCAGTTTGGACACATGGGTGGTGCTTCCGTTGTAACACAGTCGGGGGGGGGGCAGTAGGGTGGGAGGGACAGGCCTAACCCTGGCGCTCAGCAGATCCCTGGATGAAGAAAGATGGGAAAATACAGGCTCTCAGTCCCAACAGAGACCCAATGAAGCACATTGCAAAGTGTTGAATTCAGGTGGGGAAGGGAGAAAATTGGTTGTTGTCGGAAGGAGAGAGTCTGAAAATCAATACAACAGGGCTACCAGCCCTAAAAACAGTAAAATTAAACAACAAACAAACATGGGACTCTAAAAATATCTCACAAAGTTTTGACGGATAAGACAGGTCGAATCTTGACTCGCGGACTGTCTAAGGCAGGGGTAGTCAACCTGTGATCCTCCAGATGTTCACGGACTACAATTTCCACGAGCCCCTGCCAGCGTTCGCTGTGATGACTCACCATCTTCTGCAGTCAGCAGCTGTCTTGCTAACACGGGGTGGTGCCTTTTAGACTGGAGCTCTCTTCCAGCACACAGCTGGCATTGCTTAATTGGCTCAGGTGAGCCAGATGAGCTGACAAGGCAGGGAGCTGCAGCTGGAGGCTGGGGAGTGGAATGAGGAGCTCCTGCAACAACTTTGGAATCTAAGCCCTGGTTTGTCTGCAGCTCCATTCCCTTCTGCTGGTCAGAACTCTCTGCCTGTTGAACATCTGGCTGGCTAAGCTGTCATCCAGAACCCAGGAAGGTCACAGTGCAGATGTATGTATTAGTACCCATTGTATTCCTGGGTGCAAGAGCCCCTTGGATAACAATTTGTTGGTCTTAAAGGTGCCACTTTATTATATGTACATGAGGTATTCTAGTAGATATATCTACTAGAGTTATAGACAGTGCTGCTAGCCTCCAGGTGGGGTTCAGATTGATCTCCAGATGACAGGTACGGGAAATAATTTCACTCTGTGGCACACATGGCCAGACTGGGGCTCTCCAGATGTCCATGGACTACAATCTCCATGAGCCCCTGGGGTGTGCTTAAAGTGACAGGCATCCACAGGAAACAGTTTCTGGAGGGCAGTGTTGGGCTTGAGGCCTGAAGAGACCTGCACATTTCTTTCACAATTGATTACAATAATAGCAACAAAGGGGCCTTTTGTAATTATTGTGATTAATATGAAAACAAAACAGCCTAGAAAAAATGAATGTGATCTTCTTGTCTTTTGTTCCAGTTTCTTTATCACCCCCTCAGCCTCTCTGCATTTCCCTCTCCACAGGCAATCGGCATTTTTTCCCTAAAGGGATGCAGAGAGCCCTTTCTGGATTGCCCACAAGCTGGGGGGGGTCGTGGATTAGGAGGGGGAATGGCCCAGGAAGAGGGTCCTGGCTAGGGATGCCAGCCTCCAGAAGGGGCGTGGAATCCCCCCGGGAGAAAGCAGCGACTTCGGAAGGTGTCAGGTACGGCATTATTATGCCCTGCCCCCCGCTCTCCCATGCTCCACCCCCAAAATCTTCAGGAATTTTCCACTCCAGAGTTGGCAGCCCTAGTCCTGGAGGGCGAGAGAGGCCATCACGCACTCTTTGCCATTCCAGGCACAGCCCCCGGCCCCCAGGAGCATGGGTGGGAGGGTGGGTGGGCTGCCTACCCCCAGATTGCATTGTTATGTGTATTTTATTGGGGTATTATTTAGGGTTTTATTATGGTGACATTTTCATGTTATCATTGTTTTATACCTCTGCTGTCAACCACCACGAGCCAGTTCGCTGGGAGCAGCGGTTGATAAATCAAATTATAAATAAATAAAATGGCCACTTTGGAAGGTGGGATCCCCGGCATTAAGCCCCCCAACCCCCCCCCAATGGGCTCCATCCCCCAGATCTCCAGGAATTTCCCAAGGCAGACCTGGCCACCCTACACAGGGGTCCCCAGGGCCTTGCTGTGGACCAAGCTGCCATCCCTGCTGGGTGGAACAGCCTGAGTGGAGGGGGCTGGCAGTGGCCTGTTGGGAGGCCACGAGGGGGGCAGGTGGGGGGGAGGCTTGCATGCTCAGAAGAAGGACTGAATGAGACCTCAAGGATCGGGGGGGGCGTCTGGCTCAGCTGGCCGGTGGGCAGAGTCCGAAAGAAATCCACGCGAGAGAATGCTGCTCTTTCAAAGCACATCTCCCCTGAGGTCCCTCAGTCCTGCAAGAAAAGCCAGGCTAGGAGAGCTAGCCTCCGGGGTGGGGGTTGGGGTGGGGGGGCCAGGGAACCCCCGTAACTACAGAGATCGGTTCCCTTGAAGAAAGGGGCTGCTTGGGAGGGCGAACTCTGCTGCGTATGTGGCTTTCAGGGACTGGGTAAGAAACCTTGAGCTTGGATCTAAGGCTGGGATCCTGAGCCCCGGACTCTTAGCCAATCACACAGCAGACTTATGGACCAATCACGGGCCTCTGTCCGTTAAGGGCCAATCACGTGTCTTGGTGGGAGCCTCAAACGTGGCTATAAGTTTCCATTGTTGTTGTTCAGTACGTCCAGTTCTGGTGAAGCCGTCTCTTGTTGGAGCGCAGTGTCCGTGTCTGACTGAGTCCACGGATTTAGCGGGCTCTGTGGCCGTGTGTTCTGCTGAGGCCCCAGTCCCTCCCCCCCCCCCGGGCTCCCTCCCCAATCTCCAGGCATTTCCCTACCTGGAGCTGGCTGCTTGACCCTCCCCCCAGTGGGCCTTCTAAGCCAGGCGAGTGCCCCTTCCCAGCCCCCGGGGCTGCTGACTGCCAGGCAAGGAAATTACATCGGGTCTCCGGTCAGAGGGAATGGCTGCCAGGGCTCTCCCACGCAGCAGCTGGCAGCATCGGGCAACAGCCAAAGACAAGGAGGACCCCCACAGGCTTTGCGTATTTCCCTTTTATCTCTCCATATACAGCGAGGGCCTCTGCCTGGGGCTCCCAGGTCCAAGCAACACACCTGCCGAGGCCCAGGGCTCCGGTGGGAGGCCGAAGGGTGATCAGGGCGGGGCCTTTGCTCGGGAGCCGGGCCTCCTCCAGTTCTGAGCCCCGCCGCTGATATAATAGACCGAGGAGACAATCATGGGTCGCGTGCGCCGTGTGCGGCGTGGCTGGGTCCAATAGTAGTACTGGGTGATTTCTTCCACTGGCGTGGTGGTGGTCGTGGTCGTGGTGGTCGTGGTCGTGGTCGTGGTCGTGGTGGTCGTGGTGGGTTCCGGGGTGGTGGGCTCCGGGGTGGGAGACGGTTCCGGGGGTGTCTCCTCGGGTGGGGAGGCCTCCGGCTGCGCCAGAGGTTCGGGCTGGGGCAGTCGAGGTGGTGCGGAGTGTGGCTCCAGGAGAGGTGGCTGCCGCTTGGCCGTGAACGTCGGTTGCGTCTGGGGTGTCGCCTCTGCCTCAGGCTCGGGCAGGAGGGTGGGCTGTGGGGGAGGCGTGCTGTGGGCCTCATTGTCTCCCTTGATGTAGCCCTGGATCCAGTCGTGGAAGTTCAGCGTGGAGGTGTAGACCCCCGGTCTCTTGGCTCTGGCACAGCCGGCCCCCCAGCTGGTGATGCCCACTACCCAGAAGCGCTCCGACCGCTCCTCCCGGCACATGAGGGGGCCGCCGCTGTCTCCCTGCAGCAGGAAGGAGAAGAGGCGTGAGAGGAGGGGGAGGCATAAGGAGGGGCAGGGGGCTCTCCCCTGGGGAAGGGGCACCAGGCAGGCGGTGGGGAGAGACGGGCCCGTGCGGAAGGGGGAGAGGGGTGGAATTCAGAGGAGGGAAACGGAAGGCTGGGAGGTTGAACCGCCCCTCATCCGAGAGCCCACAAGGCGGGAAGGGGGGCAGGTTTCAGGTGGTCTGGGTGGGAAGGAAAGAGATGGCCTGCTGCTCCTCCCACCACAGTCGATTTCCTCAAAAGCAAGTCAGAAGCAGCACAGCAATGTCTGAGTCCAGGGGCCCCTTTAAGGCCAACTGAGTTCTATCCTGGCTAAAAGGTTTTGTGTGCACTCAACACGTCTTCTGGTCTGAAGAGGTAGGCAGGCACACCACAGCGGAGACCCAGGGCCATTCCGCACTAGTTCAAAATTGCACAATGGTTGCAAATTGAAATCACTACTAATTTGCAGTTATGCACAACGTCGTTGACAATCTGCCACACTCCTGAAACTGATCCGCAAAAAGCGCTTCGTTGTAGCGCTTTCAGGGAAATCCCAAAAAGTGGATTCACCCTCCGGAAAGCGCTACACTCTTGCAACCAATCTGCTACACTAGCAGGAAAGTTCTGTGCGTTACCATTGTTGCGGTTTCTGCAAAGTCCCTCCCCCTGGCTCTCCTCTGATCTTCCGGCGAAGCAATCGCCAGTTTTTTTTCTCGAAGCGAGCAGAGATCAACGCACCGGCGAGCCTTCGTTTACCCAGCGAGGCTTCCCCGGCTGCAGTCCCTCCCCAGAGCTGTTTTAAGTCACCAAGCGCCAAGCACCACACAGCCCCGTTTGCTGGTTTATTTTCCCTTTATTGTTCACTCTATTTTTGGCCGAAAATCGCGCTACAGAGATCCTGGTGCGGAATGGCCCCCAGAATTACCCCTGGTTGGTCTTCTGGGTGCCCCCCTGGAAGCACATTTTGTTCTGCTGCTTCTGACTGCTGCTTCTGACTCAGACGGAAACCCTCCGTAATCGATTCTCAGAAGGACCAAGTCACCCTAAATCTCATTCATCTATGGGGACCAACTTCTTTAAATGGGAACATGCGAGCTTTTGCATGACACAAAACCATAAAGATACTTCACTTTCACATCAGCTTAAGAGAGGGACCTGAAGATCTGCCACTAATGCAATAGTTGGGGGGGGGAGCTCATCGGTTTTTCATCTCAAGTCATCATCATGCTCATTGGGGGGGGGGGAGTCTGGCAGGCCATCCATTAGGAAATAGAATTGGGTCTCATCAGCCTATTGGTGACAGCGCAGCCCCCAAACCACTTGGCTAGAGGGCACATGAAGATGCTAAATACGGCAGGAGAGAGAACTGCGCCCTGAAAGAAGAGAGATGTAGAGAAACTGGAGCATGTCCAGAGGAGGCCTGCGAAGTTGCTAAGGTGTTTGAAGACCTTATGGTCGTAAGAGGGAGCTTGATCTGTTTAGCCTGGAGAGGAGACAATTATCAGGTGATATGAGAGCCATCTTCAAATACTTGAGGGGCTGCCATAGAGAAGATGGAGCAGAGTTGTTTTCTGTTGCCCCAAGGGGTCAGGCCAGAACCAAAGGGCTGAACTTAATCCAAAAGAAATTCCGTCTCCACATCCGGAAGAAGTTCCTGACAGTCAGAGCGGTTCCTCAGTGGAACAGGCTTCCTCGGGAGGTGGTGGGTTCTCCATCTTTGGAGATTTTTAAGCAGAGGCTAGTCAGTCATCTAACAGAACTGCTGATTTTATAAACTTAGGCAGATGCCTGTCTTTGTCTCTTGTGGCTCTTCCTGGCATTCCCAGGGAATTGCTGATCGCCACTGTGGGATGGGAGGTGAATTCCCTCCAGGCCAGACTGGATTGTGGAAATTTTTGGTGTGTGTAAGTGGGGGGGGGATCACTTTGGCATGCAATTGGTGTCACTGTGGGTGGACAGGTAGTTGTGAGTCTTGGACTAGATGACCCTGGAGGGCCCTTCCACCTTGATGGTTCTATGACTCCACAAGGGAGCTGGCAGAGTCGCGAATGAATTTTTCCTGCTGCAACCTTGGGTGAAGAAGATTAGTCACCGGACGGCTGCCCCCTGCTTGCCAGTGTCACTGAGGCCGGGAGTGAGAGGCCTGGGATCTACAATCTACAAACTCCAGCCCCCCAGGCTCCTCCCCAAGTCTCCCGGGACTGCAGCCCTAATCAGGGTCAACACCAGATGGTTGCCTGGGCTGGGCTGGGCTGGGCTGGGCTGGGCTGGGCTGGGCTGGGCTGGGCTGGGCTGGGCTGGGCTGGGCTGATCCATCTGCCGGAAGCAGAACCTGCTTGAGGGGAGGGTTTCTGGAGGGCAGCCCCACCCGGGGGCCCGGCTCACTCCCCGGCCCTAACGTTCCGGGTGCGACTTACCCACCTGGCAAGCATCCGTGCCGCCCTCCTCGTAGCCTGCACACAGGTTGTTGGGTCGGATGTGGCCGTCGTACCACAGGGTGTCGTTGCATTGTGACAGGGGGATGAGGTTCACCATGGCCTCCTGCAAGACGTCCGACGGATTCCTGGCTGGAAAAAGAAGGAAGGGACACTCCTTCAGTGCTCCGCTCCTGACTGGGGTGCCAACCGCCTGGTGGGGGCTGGAGACCTCCCAGAGGGCTGTGCTCCCTCCAAGCCACTGACGTGTCCCCATAGCCATCCTTTGCGGAGTGGCCACGGCTGCCGGGAAGGGACGGCCACTGCTTGGGCTCTCACCTTTCTCGTGGGTGTAGCCCCAGCCGCTGATGAAGCAGCGGGTCATTGCAGACACGTCCATGGTGTTGTCCGGCAGGCAGGCGGGCTGGACGTAGTCGTTGCACTGGACAGGCTCATCCAGCTCCACCAGCGCAACGTCGTTGAGTTGCTTTTCTGGCTCGTAGTCCTCGTGCTCCACCAGCCTCTTGGGGAAGCGCACCTGGGCATCGGGGCCAGGGTGGGAGAGCTCCGTGACGCCAAAGGTCAGCTCCCAGTTCACTAGGGACCTAGAGCCAAGCAGGGGAGCCAAGCCAGCTGCAGTTGGAAGGGAGTGCCGGCACACAGGCACACCCCTCCCCCTCCCTCCAGAAATCTGGACTCCAAATCAAGAATTACCCTGACCCAAGTGGTCGGATCAAGGGCACTCAAGAGGGCATTTAGACTAAGGATCGTTAAACTTAATGTCAAATGTTTTATATTTGTACATGGATTTTTATTGATGTTAGCCACCCAAGCCTATTTCTAGGGAGAGGCGGCCAATAAATCTAGATAAATAAATAAAGGCATGCAGAGCCTAACCACCTCTGAGCATATGCAAGGAAATATTTTTAAACCGTCTGTTCATTTGACACAGCCGTCTGCCCAAAGGAGCTTCCCCTTGAAATGCTGAAGAGTTACTACGGGAGTGATGCAGTCTTCTGGCTGGCCCCGCCTCCTGCGGCAGCCATTTTGTAGCCGCCCCTGCTTCCTGTGGCAGCCATTTTGTGCCTGGGCCCACCGTCTTGTATCCAAATGCCAAAGCTGTCCATGGGCTCTCAAAAAGGCTGGGAACTCATGTTCTAGTAAAATTAAAATTATGAACTGGGTTGCCAACCTCCAGGGGCTGGATGGGGACCTCTCCCTACTATGACAGACTTCCAGGTGACAGAAATCAGTTCCCCTGCAAAAAATGGCTGCTCTGGAAGTTAAACTCTGAAACTGTGTCCCATTGAACCCCCAGCCCTCCCCAAGCGTCCCACACCCCTTTCCCCTCACCCTTTTTGGTTAAAGCAGTGGGCTGCCGTGAGGATCCATCTGCCACTGATGAGGGAGGCCCCACACGTGTGCTGGTAGCTGGACCCAGAAGGTCTTCGGATGCTGACCATCCAGGGCCACGTTCCCGGCAAGGTGTCTGTGTCACCCACCTTCCGCGTGGACTGGCCGTGGCTGGGGGCCAGGGGACGTTGTCCGCAGATGACGCTGCAGAGAGACGGGAGGAACAGTCAAACAGTCAGTCCTGCGGAAGGCATGCTTTGACCTGCACCTCTGGCTCCCCATCAGCCGTGCAAAGGCCCACCTCACTCACTCCTCCGCCCAGGCACCAGCTGACAGAGAGAGAGAGGGGGGAATTCTGAAGCTGTTTTTAAAAGAAAACTACTATTTTGTTAAAAAAAAATAAGCATAAAGCTGGATTTTGACAATATTTATCTCCTTCCTTTGCATCACCATAATCATAGAATAACAGAGTTGGAAGGGACCTCCAGGGTCATCTAATCCAACCCCCTGCAGAATGCAAGGAAGGGCCACAAAGCCAATCATCTACAAAATCCCTTCCTGCCCACCCACTCACCATCTGCCTCAGTTCATAGAATCAGCCTCTCCGTCAGACAGCTCTCCAGCCTCTGCTTAAAAACCTCCAAAGATGGAGAACCCACCACCTCCTGAGGAAGCCTGTTCCACTGAGGAACCGCTCTGTCTGTCAGGAACTTCTTCCGGAGGTCTAGACGGAATTTCTTTTGAATTAATTTCATCCCATTCGCTCTGGTCTGTCCCTCTGGGCCAAGAGAGAACCATTCTGCTCCATCCTCCATATGGCAGCCTTTTAAATACTTGAAGATGGTTCTCAGATCCCCTCTCAGTCATCTCCTCTCCAGGTTAAACAGACCAAGCTCCCCCAACCTTTCTTCATATGTCTTGGTCTCCAAACCCCTCACCATCTTTGTTGCCCTCCTCTGGACACGTTCCAGTATCACACCTCACATACTGCAGTTTTTCCAAAATCTGCATTTCCCCCAAAGACCTGTCTTAAAATTGATTATTTCTTTTTATCTCAGTTTTTACTGTTCAATGTGAGCTAATATCGGACTCCATCCTCTTCTGAATTTTGATGTTGATTTATCGTGCCTCAGATATGGAACCTTTCCCATATCCCATCTCTTTACTTAACCATTCCCAACTATCTGGTTAAGAATTATTTTTTCCAATAAAACTGATTCTGTGAGCTGGTCCAGGAGAAAGGACCATCCAGACCCACCCAACGCATCTGGGGGAGAACCCCTGTCTCTGAAGACCTTGTGCCTTTCTTTGGAAAAGGGATATATTTCCCACATTCCGTCAATGGAATTCAAAGCTCAGCTGACAGCAAAGGACATGAGCTACCTTCTCGGTTCACAGAAAGAGTTCCAAGAAAACCATCACCTCAACTCACGAGCCGTCAACGGCATGTGATATTTTTGCAGGAAGCTTCTCTGAAAACGCCCCAGGACAAGCGGCAAGAGAACCTGGGGGGGGGGGGGTCCCTGGAATCACAGCTGATCTCTGGGCAACAGAGGTCAGTCCCCCTGGACAAAAGGGCCGCTTGGCATGGTGGCCTCCATAGCACTCTACCCCCCTGAGGCCCCTCCCTGCCCACATTTCAGAAGGTGTGGGGGTCTCCTTAGGCTTCTGCAGCCTCGGTGGGGTGTCTCTGGGAGCCCTGGTGAGACGTGTTGTTGCACAGCTTCCCAGTCTGGTCCCAAGCTAGGAGCCAGTGCTGCGGCCAGGAGCCCTCCCTCTCCCGGGCCTGAATGTGCTCGCCAGCAGCGGCCCCTCTGCCGTGCGCTGGGGGCTGGGTCCGAGGGGCAGCTCCCTCCGCTGGGGCCGCGACTCACTTGCAGTTGTTCTCTATGGCTCGGGTTGGCCGGATCGTGACAAGGGTCAGGACCTGGAGGAGCAGCCTCCACATGCTCTTGGGGTCAGCGGGGGCCGCTTCCCATCTCCGCCTCCCCCTCCCTCCGCTTGACATCACAAACTGCCCCCTGTCCAATCAGCAGGCAGGCAGTATGACATCACACGGAACAGCCCACCAGGCTGGGCTCTTCCCCTGCAAGGCGGGAGCCCCGCACCCTCCCCAAGGCCCTCCGGCCCGCCCCGCAGGGGCCCCAGGAGACCAGAGGGAGCAAGAGAGCGGTCCAGGGTCAGCCAGGAAGATCCCTAGCGGAGGGGGGGCTGGCAGGGCCCTCCCAGACCCCAGCACCCCCACAAGCACAATAGCCTCCTGCAGGATGAACAGGAGCTGGCCAGGTGGACGGTGGCCTTTGTCAAAACGTCCCCTCTCAAGAGGGGGGAGTCTCCAAGGGGTGGCTGGAGAGATGAGTGAATTTAGAGGAAGCGGCTGCTTTGGAAGGCCTGGCACCCCACCGAAATCCCTCTCCTCCCCAAGCTTGCTGCCTCCCCCAAATCCCCCCCCCCCAGTGCTGGCACCCCTAGCCCCTCCACAGGCATCCCTTCAGGGAGCAGGATTCTCCTCAGCCCCCACCTCCCTCTGCTCATTTTCCACTTGCAGAAATAAAGCAAATGATTTAAATTATTTATAGCCCACCCTTCCCAGGGGGCCCAGGGGGGGTAACAGCATTTTTAAAATAAAATAGAACAATAATTTAAAACAAAGGTCCACAACTTCAAGCAGGTTGGAGGGCCTCATGGAACGAGGTTGGGGGGCCCATGTGTGGTCCTCTAAGCTGCTTTTCTGCCGCTCTCCCCCTCAGGGCGTTTCCCCCAGACCCATCCTGTGCTTCCTGCCCCAAGAGGGACCCTCTACTGCTGCTCATCCTGGCCCTTCTAGCCAAAAAAGACAGCAGCACCAGGGCTTTGGTATCCACGGGTCCTTCTGTCAGCCCCTCTTGGTCTTATCCTCCACAATAGCATTTGGGCCATTCTGGGTGCTTTTCTAGCCAGCCAAGCTCAGGCCCCCAGACCGCTCAGCTTTTAACTCCCCTCTCCATGAACTACCAGGTTGAAGATAGATGTGTCTATAAGGGAGGTAAGGCCTCTGTTTGAACGGGTTCAGGAGATGCCAGGTCTGCTTTTGCAAAAGAGAAAGGTGGGGAAAGGACAGTAAGAGGCCTGGCTTTTTTTTTTGGGGGGGGGGGGGGAGGATACAAAGTGTCATGCATCCTGAACATTTCTTGAGGCTCCACCCATCAAAGCAAGTGGCTTCCAAAGTGACTGGTGAGGTTGCTGCTGCCTTCTTCCTTCCCCAACAAGAGCTGGTGGCTCTGACCTCTGGCCTTGCTTGCTCCTGCCTCTCCCCCTTCCTCACTCCACCTAGGGGTCTTCTTACACGTCTGTGTGATTGCAGGAGCCGGTGAGCCGGTCAAGCAGTAGCGGAAGAAGGAGAAGAGTTGGTTCTTATAGGCCACTTTTGGCCTGAGGGTGCAAGAAATATGGTGGGAAGTAAGTTGCAAAAATCAATGAAGAGATATAGAAATTAAATTTCACTGCATCATCCATCAGCAAGCCTTGTGCAGTAAGATTCTTCAGTGGGGAAGCGTGACGTGTGTTGTTGTTTCCAGCATCAATGACTCAGGCATCAGGGCCTGGCTCTTCGGCAGTTTCAAAATTTTCGCTCAGAAATGGATGCGGGATGTGGGGATGTGTTGTGCCATGCAGAAGTCAAGTGGCTCAGCAGAAGCAAAGTCCTCGTACTTTTTTCAGTCTCCATCGTGAAATGGATGTCTTTCTTAAGGGGAAAGGAAAAGGTCAAGACGCACTTTCTGATCCTGAAAGGATTTTTTTAAATGCTGGATATACCAGCATTTATTGATTTAAAAAATAAGAAAGAAAGATTCATATCCTGCTGCTCTCAGTAAACCAGCTCACGGCAAGTCACACTAAAAACCCCAATAAAATGCAATATTAACCCATTAAATGGGTCACTGAAGCAGTAGGTGCAAACTTAAATGGACTCCGGGGAATGGTAGAGGACAGGAAGGCCTGGAGGATCATTGTCCATGGGGCCGCAATGGGTCGGACACGACTTCGCACATAACAACAACAAACCCATTAAAACACCCATTAAAGACCTCTATGGCGGCAACAAATCAATCCCATATACAAATATCTAGATAAGAAACCTCCACCAAGTTATGCCTGGAGCCTATGTAACTAATACGCATAATAGCTACCTGGAGATATAGTCTTTGTGATAATGCCATGACTTTTCAAATTCTTCTTCTGGTCTACCATTAACTAAGCTGGCATTTGAACATTTTAACATTAACTCCTAGTTTGTCCAGCCAGACCATTATTTTCGGCAACTCTTGTTGTTTCCAGTTCTTAGCAATGATTATTCTTGTGGCTATAGTTGCATAAAAGAAGAAGTCTTGGGCTTCTCAAGGAATATTAATTGGCATTACTCTTAATCACATATAATCTGGATACATTGGGAATTTAATATTTATCATCTTTTCTAATATAGTATGGATTTTTATCCATAACTTCATTATTACTTTGCAAGACCTCCACATATGATTTTTTAAAAAACTTTATCTTTACATCTCCAGCGTTTGCTATCATAATTTTTAGACATTTTGCTAGTTAGTTTAGGTGTAACCAACCATCTATAAAACATTTTATACCAGTTTTCTCTTAACAACTGACATTTTATATGTTTTAGGGTTTTACCCCATAGCATTTCCCATTAATTCTGTGGAATGTTCCATTTTAAATTCTGCATCCATTCAATCATGCGGTTTTTAACTCATTCATCCTCTGTTTCATATTTTAACAATAACTTATATTTTTGCTCTTGCAAGTGGGATTTAGCTTCAAGAATGATGTTTTCAAACTCAGTTAATATGGGATCAATATCTACTTGGCCCTGAAAGTCCACTTTATACCCTGTAGTAACCTGTAAGTATTCTAATCCTTGAATATCTTTCCCCTCTCTGTTGAGAAATTCCAAGGTTTTTAGTTTCCCTGTAGCTGTCAAACGGTCCTTAAACTTTAAAGAACCCACTCTTTTCTCTTGCCCTTTATCAAAGTAGGCCTCAACTGGAGATTTCAACAAAGATGAGTTTCCTGATATTCTCTGTTTGTATTTCTTCCAAATGTTTATTAAGTGCCCAATAATTTAGGCCCAAATTTTTCTTAAAAGGTATGGTTGGCCACAAAAAGTCATGCAGTCCATCTTTCAAACCAAATTTCTCAAATACCAAGTCCCTTGAAGTCAGGTCTATAATCCAATCTGATAAACATGTTCCAGTGCCTATATCCAGGGTCTTCTGAAAAGCTAAAGCACCCGGCAGTCCCAAATCCTGATTCTGGCATCCGTCTGAAGACTTAGAAATGCCTGGGCTGCCCAGAATTATATTCCAAAACAACTCTTTTATTTCTTCTTTTCCCCCCCTTCGGCCTTTACTTGCAGCCACTAGAGGACACTGTGTGACCAACTGAGACCACTGGCCAAAGTTGCTTTAAGAAATAATCTCAGCAGAAGATCTCTGTGAAGGTAAACAATTTTGTAAATCCGTTAAAGATTAACCTGGAAGTTTAGAATGTCCTCCCTTTCAATTGTTTCCTCCCCCCCCCTTCTTTTAAGGAGAAAAGGGTTTTAAATAGATAGACTTGGACCCAAAAAGAACAGGGAGAAGATTCCCATAGTCAAGACTCAGACTTAAGACAGGCATGTTTCACTGTGGGTTGTACAGTGGTTCTCAGCCTGGAGGTCGGGACCCCTTTGGGGGTCGAATGACCCTTTCACAGGGGTTGCAGCAGGGCAAGCAGCTTGGCCGGGGGGGGGGGGGAGGGCAGGCTGCCACTGTTGCAGGCACGTGCTGTAGGCACATGCGCTCGGCCATCAACGGCTCCAGCAGCACCCCCAGTGCGGCATAGTCTCCTGCCAGGTGCTCCCAGTGGCCGCATGAGAGCGGCATGGTGGGACAAGAGGCAGAACTGAACTGGGAAACCCCAAGGAAAAAAACAATGTCTATTCAATCGTGAACCATGGATCTTCACACCACTGGTCAGTTTCGGTTTAATTTCTGTGAAAGAACCCTGGCATAATTTTATGGTTCGGGGTCCCCACAACAGGAGGAACTGCATTCAAGGGCCGCGGCATAAGGAAGGTGGAGAACCTCTGTTGTAGAGTGAAACAAGGAAGAAGGTGTAGATTGTAAAGACCCCTCACACAGGAGACTTCGGATACGGGGGACGAGGACCCCCGTGGATCCGTTCAAGGCCTCTGGCGCCTCCAGGGAAGCTGCAGGGGGCAGCTGTATCATCATCTTCATCTTCCTATTTATTACCCGCCTCCCCCCAAAGGCTCGAGGCAGGTTTCATCACTCCATGAAAACCTCAAAACACAATCCAATAAAACAATATAAAAGCCAGTACATATACAAATATCTTTCCCCATAAAACCAAGATGAAATGGCGAAAACTACTAGCCAAACCCCGAATCTTCACCTCTCGCAGTTCTGCTGATCGTGGTCGAGGTCGGCCCATGCCTGGTGAGGGAGCTTGCCGGAAGTGAATCTTCTCTACCACCATCTTTCCCGCCCCCCCCACCCTGAATGTATTTTTTATTTGACTTTCGTAACAGATATCACAGAGCATCTGAGCACATTGAATCTGGAGTTGTAGGGGGAAGGAAAGCTTTTGTGGGGCATGTCTACTGAACTCAACGCTTTTGAAGTAAAAAGAAACATTTTTGTGAAGCAAGCTAGGGAGGGCAACCTTTCAAATTTCTCATGCTGCAGTGGACCCAATTTTGAGAAGGATGGGAATTTACAGTTCAGTGTTGAAAGACACATCAAAGCACTGAACCTATTGGAGGTGCAATTTCAGAACAGATTCACTGATTGTCATAAGCTTGAACAGGAAATAAGAATGTTTCAGAATCCATTTGAAGGAGCACCAGAAGATGCAAGTAATTTTTTTCAGATGGAAAAAATTTATTTGCAAGCCAGTGATCCTCTCGGAGACATTCACAAAGAAAATAGTCTGTTAGATTTCTATTCTGGTCTACCTGATATATTTATCAACCTAAAGAAATGTGCTGTAGGCATGCTCACAAACATCTGGCACCACAAACATCTGTAAACAAACCTTTACCAAGATGAAAATTGTGAAATCGAAGTGTAGGTCAAGGCTTACAGATGAACATTTACACAACATTTTAAGAGTGTCTGTCACAAGCCTTGACTTGGACATCAATGCCTTGGCTAACAGAAAACAGCCACAAAAATCACCCGGACTAGGCAAGCATGTGCAGCTGAATACAAGGATTCCACAGTGAAATATTGTTCCAAAATGGATTGCATTAAACTTAACATTTCTTCATTTACCTTTGAATGTTTACTTTTGATCTAAATAAGTAGGTTAATAATTTTGTTACATTTTGGTTCAAGAGGTGGCCCTCTTTTGGTACTGGGCATGCGAATGCGGTCCCCGTGTGCCAAAGGTTGGGGACCGCAAGCTTTAGAACATGATGTCTTAAAAGCCACAGGAGGTCCCTTAAGCAGGTCTAACCGCTTCCATTCTTGAATCTGGGGGTGGTAGTGGTGGTATAGATAACGTTTTGGATTCGGATGTACATTTGGCCGGTGTTTTCAACAGGGAGGCCGGGGTTCTGGCCCTGTTTTGGCTGGGCTGGTTTATCCGCGTACCACCTGCTTTGGGCCCCACAGTTCCAGGAGCCC